>NW_019154098.1:36465280-36728879 GCF_002288905.1 Enhydra lutris kenyoni | reverse complement strand
ATACACACACACACACACACACACACACACACACACACACACACACACACAATTTAACCAAACAGTACAGAGCTTTACGGAAGTTGATAGGCTGACAACATCTATTAAATGTGTCAGAAGTTCAAAATCAGTTTAAGTCCATTCACTATTACTCTGCCTTGCTGAAATTAAGACGTACTATCAAGCTGTCCCTTGACTTCATGTTTCATGTGCATTTCAAGAAAGAAAAACTACTTTGAAAACTATAAAGTATCCTACATGTATGGCACTGCCTGTAACGAGCACTGGGTATGACTCTGGTAATCCAAAAAAGGAAATCCAAAAGTTTCTAAAAGTCATCCACAAAAGCAACAAGAATGGTTATCTTGCAATTTAGGGAATGCTCCAATTAAAGATCATGAATAGCTGTATGCTCCATCGTAAGCATTCAAGCAGGCACAGACATAAGACAACCCTGACACCTACGGACCCTACATAAGAACGGCATACAGGACTCTGGAGAGAGAGAAGGCTATTCCAGGTGCCTGAGAGCTGGGGACAGTGATCTGGGGAGACTGGAGAGCATCAGGAAAACGTTACAGATAGGCCTGTAAGGAACAGAAGAGAGGAAAAGAGGGCAACCTAGTTAAGAAAAACTGCGTGGAGGCAAGAAAGGGGTAGTGCGACTTGAGGAACAGTGAGGGCTCAGCCAGGGCAGAAGGGGCCGGCCGCAAGCACACACAGGGGCCGCACTGCGGAGGACTCACCGGTCCCGGTCCCCGAGTCTGTTCATCTGGTGGGAACACATGACAGTTTCAGAGGTGGGGCTGAACTGTGCTTCCAGAGGATTTCTTATTGCAGGGAAAAAAAACATGGGGGAAGAGACTAGCAAACTACACACACAGTCAGTCAAGCTGAGGAATAGGGAATTCACAGTTAAAAGCTAATGCATGTGTTTACCTACATACCAAGAGCAAATTTACAATTTTGTCCTTTCCTTAATACCCTCTTTTGTGCCTTATGAAAATCAAGACACAAATTACCTATCTCTACCTTTTGGAACAGCTTCTTATCCGTATTACTTTCCTAGAATGACAGTGCCTCACACTTAACGTCAACTTCTGCAAATTCCTACAGCCTTCCTAGCTGTAATTAACCAAGGCCAAGTGACCCAATGAAATCATGTCCCCCTTCAGTACTCTATCATATTGGGTTTGTTTCATCTTTACAGCCAGGCTTTTACCAAACACATAGCACATAAACAGCCATTGCTGAGGTGGTGCTCTCTAACACCCATTCTTTATTCTTGCCGCTTAACTGAAAACAAGCATATTATTTTTCTGTACTGTTTTTCAGAATGTTAGAAACTTTTCAGAAAAAAAAATCAGCACTTGAGTTGAGCCCTGAAGAATGGGTAGCGTTTCCACAGGAAGAGACTGGGGGTTAGACAGAGAAGAGAAAGCTATTTCAGTAAGAAAACACACAAGCAGAAACAGAAGAAAATAAGAAGGGTGTAGAGACATTATGTACTAATGTTCAGTAGGAGGAGGAAGAGGAAGAGAGTAGGAAGAGAGCTAAGTTCTGGAGCACAACGGACTGTATAGGTATTTAGACCATTATGTCATTTTTTCCTTAAATTAGAACAATCCTTTGAGGGAGGGATTAGTGTCTGTGTTTCATAATGTGACAGAAGGTACTGTAGCTCAGAGGGTGAAGTAACCTGTTCACATTCACTCAGCTAGGAAAAAGCAGAGCCGAATTTGAACTTCAGTGCTGCCATTTTTCTTACTGGTCATTCAACCACGGCCTTCAATGTTTTACAACCTCTTATCCTAGTTAAGAAACTCTGTTCCTATTAGAAATAGTCCCGGCTTTTCAAAACAAGGCTTAAATACAGTCTATTTTGCTATGAAAATCTATACACAGAAATATTAAATAACAGAACTTAACAAAATGCAGATCAGAAATAAAATCTAGAGGGGCACCTGGGTGGCTCAGTCAGTTACGCATCTGCCCTCGGCATGTCAGGCTCTCTGCTCAGCAGGGTGTCTGCTTCTCTCTCTCTCTGGCAAAAAATAAAATCTTTAAAAAAAAAAAATATCTAGAAACATGAAAGATTATTTTGTTACTGTAACTTACTAAACTGACCTAAAAAACTTAATAAAACATAAAAAACCCCAGCTATATAGCAAACCTACTGGACAGATCATTAAACAGCCACAAAAATGGCTTACACTGTTTGTAACATGAAAAGCCCCCACTTGTTATAATGTTAAGTGAAATGCAAAATGCAATGTATCTAAAGTGACTATATAAATTCCAACTTTACTATATTCTTCAAATTTTTACATGTAATGAAAATATTATTACTTTTGTAATCCAGTAGAACACACTACAGTTTGGGACCATTTAGTGTCAAGCAAACATCCCAAAATATAGCTCTTTGGGCCTTACCAGTATCATTGCATGTAGCAGAGCAAAATTCTTGCCTGTAAATCTGCATTTATGACCTTGAATAATCAAAAGTTAACTTACGGACAGGTATACTGTTAAAAAAACAAGGAAACAGGGGCGCCTGGGTGGCTCAGTGAGTTAAAGCCTCTGCCTTTAGCTCAGGTCATGACTCCAGGGTCCTGGGATTGAGCCTCGCATCGGGCTCTCTGCTCGGCACGGAGCCTGCGTCCCTTCCTCTCTCTGCCTGCCTCTCTGCCTACTTGTGATCTCTCTGTCAAATAAATAAAATCTTAAAAAAAAAATAAGTATTTCTTTTAAAAAAGTACCAACAAGATTATTTCACTAGTAATTATTTATCTTCCTACCACCATGTCATTCTCCTGCCCCAAACCCTGAAAGTGTCCTGAAAATATTGGGAGTAATATGAACTGATTACTGCAGTGTGCACACATTACACAATCTGGTTCCATTCTAATAATTGCTCCCCATTCTCACCCAGGGTCTCAAAGGCTCTTTCACAAGCCTTACGCTCCGGCTGGCCTACTCACTTTCTCTCAAAGAAACTTTATGTGCTTCATTGAGCTTTTGCTCACTCAGCCACCCTCACTGGGATTCTCCTATACACTCCTACTCCTCCCCAGCTGACTCCCCACCTTCCAGGCACAGACCAACCTCTCCAACCCACAAGTCATCTCCCTTCTATATATTCCTGTAGAAGTTTTTGTTTATAAAACACGCCAAATACTTCAACATATAGTCTGAAATTGTGTAAATAAATGTGCTATTTCCTAAAATGAGTTTTAATTTCTGAAGATAAGGGACTTTATTATGTTTCTTTCATAATAATGAATTACTTCTGTGTAATGCTTTACAGCTCATAAAGCAACTTTGCATGTATTGTTCTCAATATCCTGGTGACTTAAAAGAGAATGCTTCAGAAAAGAAAAAAATTTTAATTCTTGAAATGACCAAAAAAGAAAAAAAAAAAAAAAAGAAAAGAAAGAAAAAGACAGTGCTTCACTAATGATGTACAGGGAGCTTAGCCCCTAAAGACTTGGGATAAGGATACTCTTCTTCCCTACAACCCTTAAATAATTAATAGCTAATAGTGGAAAAAAAGGTTAACATTTCTTTAAAAAAAATTGAAATAAAAAAAGAAGCAAACCTCATACTTAATGGCCAGATCTTGGTTTTTAAATATCATTCTCCAATAAATCAGGAGAAATGGCTCATTTGAGGACTGAGACAGGGAAAATACAAGATGGACATGGAGCTTCTTGCAACACAAGGAGATGCTCAAAAAAGGAGGGGGCATAGCAAAGGGATAGAAGTGCCAATCTGAAAGCACTCCCAATAGCCAAAGTTGAAATAATTTGACAAACAAAATAAATAATACTG
Source organism: Enhydra lutris kenyoni (assembly GCF_002288905.1). Classification (NCBI taxonomy): domain Eukaryota; kingdom Metazoa; phylum Chordata; class Mammalia; order Carnivora; family Mustelidae; genus Enhydra; species Enhydra lutris. Next base: position 36,725,048 of record NW_019154098.1, on the reverse strand, counting down.
AATTAAGAGTTCATATGGATAAGCACCAGGGAGAACAAGTCTTCCATATGGAAGAATTCCAAATAATATACATAGGTACTCTCCCTTCCAGGAGGTGGAGCTAAAGCCCCACTCACCTTAAGTGAAGGGCTGAACTTTGAAAAATCAGCATATGGAAAGGAAAAAAGTATAGCTTTCCAGCGAAGAAACACAGCAGACAGCACCTTAACCAAGTGACAAAGGATAACATCACCTGTGATGTCATGTGGGGATCATTTACCCCAAGGATTCAATGAGAAGGGTGTATCACCTGTGCTCTTCACTAAAACCTGGCACCCTAATGTAGTCCTGAGAAGAAAACCAAATCCAAGCTAGGGGACATTACACAACATACCTCCACACACTCAGGACTGTCAAGGTCATGAAAAACAAGGAGAAGACTGAGAAGCCACCAAAGACCACAAAAGACCAAGAAGAAATGACAACTAAATACAGTGTGGCATTCTGGACTGGACCTTGGAACTGGAAAAAAAAAAAAAAAGACATTAATAGACTAACCGGTAACAGTAATATGAAAGATAATATACCACAGCTGGTTTCTTGTGATGAACACACCACAATAATATAAGATTAGAACAGTAGGGCAAGCCGAATCTTATACTACACCTTTTTAACTTCTCTGTAGATCCAGAAGTACTCAAAAATTAAGAGTTTAGGGGCACATGGGTGGCTCAAGGCTAAGCATCTGCCTTCAGCTCAGGTCATGATCCCAGATTCCTGGGATGGGCCCCACGTGGGGCTTCCCTGGGTAATGGCAAGTCTACTTCCTCTCCCTTTGCCCTTCCCCCTGCTTGTGCTCTTTCTCAAAATAAAGAAAATCTTAAAACAAAACAAAACAAAAAACTAAAGAAAATTGCAGAGATCCAGATCAAGTATGTGGAAGCATCCTGTATCAAAATCACAAGATTTGTCGTAAGTGTTCACAGCTATTAGCCCAGAGGATGTCTAACCCACAGCCGGGGCTGCACATCTCCCTCCCTTCCTCAGTATAAGTGTTCTGTACTAAGAGGCAGGACCTCTAATCCCAACTGGCCATTTCCAATAAGTCCTTTGGGTCAAATGATGATCAGGAAATAAAAGTCTGAACTTAGTACAAATAGTATTAGATTTATATGAATGCCTGTGAATAAAGGCATTTCAAGGTTTTGGAATCTAGTTCATCTGACCAGATATTTAAGTCTCAGTAAGGGGGGGGGGGGGAACCTTAAATAAAAATAGATGAAAGGCCTTTAAAAGGCAAACCTTGCCAGTATCACGTTTCCATTTAGGAGTAAGAATTTCTGGGTACCACAGGGCTTTAAAAAAAAATGTACATTTTAAAGAATCACCCCGGTTGACAAAAGTGACCTATGAGCTGGTTGACATGTATTGAGTAAAAGGAGGCAATATTAAGATTTATAATGAAACACCTTAGTATCTAGTTTAAGTCTGATATTTAATACTAAATCGATATTTGAACCAAGACTGTCTTTGGCAAACCAGGATGTATGGTCACCCTAACTAAAGACCTAATTTTGAAAAACAGTTACACGGATATAGAAGAAATACTGTGTTGGCCTACTTCCTACTAATTAAAATTTTAATAATATAGATCCAAAATGCAAGTCACATTCAGAATTTTACAAGACAGAAGACACTGGTAAAGTGAGGTACTTTATCTAAGTCTACAAAAATCTAAGCTATTAATGATAACATGTATAGAAACAATAATGGTGTATACATAAACAATGATTAGAAAGTAGTATGATTTTAACATAATCACTTCACATTGTAGATATGTCCATATGGATACAAATAAATGACTGAAGGGGCGCCTGGGTGGCTCAGTGGGTTAAGCCTCTGCCTTCGGCTCAGGTCATGATCTCAGGGTCCTGGGATCGAGTCCCGCATCGGGCTCTCTGCTCAGCAGGGAGACTGCTTCCCTCTCTCTCTCTCTCTGCCTGCCTCTCTGTCTACTTGTGATCTCTCTCTGTCAAATAAATAAATAAAATCTTAAAAAAAATTAAATAAATAAATAAATAAATAAATGACTGAAGTCTGGCTCCATATGTGCAGATTTTGAATTTGGAGCCATACCAAGTACAAAAATTGGGGCTAGAGAATGGCTGTTCAAAATAAAAACGAAACTATTAAACAACAACAACAAAAAAAAAAACCTCCAAAAAGATGGTAACTCAGTAAACAACTTACCCAAAGAGCATTTAAAATAGAAGACATTTTTGGGCACCTGGGTGGCTCAATTGATTAAGCATCTGACTCTTGATTTTGGCTTGGGTCATGATCTCAGGGTGGTGAGACTGAGTCTGGCTTCGAGCTCTATGCTGGGCATGGAGCCTGCTTAAAATTCTCTCCCTCTGCCCCTCCCACTAACCCCCACCCTGCGCACTCGCTCTCTCTCAAATAATTACATAAAAAATAAGAGAGGACATTTAATTTTCAGTTCAATATAGTAACCCACAAAGACAGGTTGAATTTTTATTAATAAAACATCTATTTTCTCAATAAAGTATATAGATGTTTTATTAAATCATAGAAAGGGCTAAAGATTTTTCTCAAACACTTACAACAGATAAAATTTGGCTAGCCTGAAAGATTTCAGACTGTAAAGTCACAGTAACCACAACCCCCTGGTGTTGATCTTCATTTCTATATACCTGAAAAAGTATGTGTCTGACCAAAATCAAACCAAACCAAAAGCTCCCCAAAATGAAAAATCAAGCACAAATAAAGTAATTCAGATTCAGTAGTTTAAATATAGTATTTCAGTGACAGTTTGGAGTGTGACTATCACTGTATTATAGAAAAAGGCCTTGATATTAACTACATTTTTAAACATATGCTGTCTATTCCACCTACTAATAAAAATGAAAAACAAGTCTTCTGGCTAAAATAGTGATGTTGGCCAATTCTACGGTACTCATGCTACATTATCTCAGATTTGAATTATGATGTGATTAACTAGCTAGGCAGTAGCTTTAATATAAAACCAAAGTGTTATCTCCTTCAGTTTACTGACCTAAGCATTTTTTATTTTAGTGTTATTTTTGCATTAACAGGCAATTATTTCCCCCTTCCTACAACTTGCACTACAGAAAGGTTTCAGAATGACAAACTTTTCCCTTTCATTCTTAACTATTCTGTACACCTAAAATAGACAACTGCAGGGAAAAAAATGTGAAATGAAAAATCTCTTGCTGCCTTTAAACAACTGAGCTCTATACTCAAGAGATAATTCTGAGTTGAGAAATTAAAAAAAAATGGGAAGAGGCAATATAAAAATCTCCTAAAATGTAGAAGAAATTAGACTAGTTTAGTTTTCTTTAATATCTTCTTTAATAAGACATTACAGCACACAACTGAACCCCCAATGTGTCAGTTAAACATGGGGATGTAGATCCATAGGAAGTAGAATGGAAACAAATGTAATCTTGACCCCATTTCTTTTGGCAAATAATGGAAATACAGAATACAAATGGACCAATTATCTCTCAGTGTCTCAGATTTTTAAAGTCTTTGAAGACACCATAACAGTTTTATAATGAACTTTGCTGTGATCTGTTAAAGAATCTTCAAATTTAATAATGAGGATGCTTAAGAATTGCAGTTTTCCCTTAGAGCAAATTTAACTCAAACATAACAAAAAGGGATTGTACTAGTAATCCTTACATGAAGTATGATAATTAATGTCTTAAGACCAATGCAGCTATTTTCCTATCACTGAGATATAAAGTTATATATGGTGTCTTCAGCTGCTTATAAAAAAGGGTTAAATACCAGAACAAAAAGCTTTTATTCTGAATTACAGTCAGCAAAAATGAAAACAAACAAACAAAAAAAAAACAAAAAAAAACTTGTGAATGGTTTTTAAATGACTTGTTACTAAATGTAAACATACATATGGTCAAAGCGCTTTTAAAAATCTTTAAATTGTAATGTAACCAGAACTTTAATAATACCCACAAGCAATCAGGCAAGTTCTCATGTTCTGGTAGCAACATATTAGGAGGTAACAGATATTAAATCTGAAATTTAGGAAATTAAACACATGAAAAAAAGTTATTTTGAAGTAAGAATGTAATAGAAGTTGCTAAGAAACTATTGCCACTGAAGCTTTTCCTTGTAAATATCTTACTTGAAATTTACAGTGAAGTCAAACAAGATGGGCAGAATATGCATAGCTACAAAACAAATGCAGTGATGAATTACAGCGGAGAGAGGGAATGCATTTTGTAATCCAGAGTCAGATTTGTGCCTCTAAGCAATTACCAGTTGAGTGATCTTCCTATTATATGAACTTTAAAATTTAAACAGAGTTAAAGCAGTTTCACGAGTAAAGTTAATAGTTGACAAAAGCAAATTAGAAGAACCCTAAAATTAGTCTTCCTTAACTGGGTAGGATTTACCTCACCTATCTTTACTAACCCACTTCCCCCATCCTCAAAGCCAAAAGGAATGTGAAGATTGGCGTATAATTTAATCCTTTTCTAGTTCAGACAGAAGTCTTACTGTACAGTCTTTGATTTTAGGAACCAGCACAAAGTAAACTCCTAAAATCAACTATTCACTTACAAAGGAAAGGAGGGAGGTGGTTCTGGGAATTAACCCAGCAGCAAGTCATTCCAATCTTCCTGTTAATGAAATACCATTCATAAAACTGGCTAAAACATTAATAACTTCCAAAAAAATCCTTCAAAAATTGAGTTTTAATTTCCAATTAGTGAACTTGAAGAATTTTGAAAGAATCTGGTATAATTTATGTAAGACAGAGCTTTACTTCACATATGATCCATCATATTTTGGATTCAGTAACAGCCTCACTGATTCCATCATGGCATATACTTCAGAGCCTCATCTTTCAGAAGGGCTCACTGAAAATCCAACGCATTAGCAATTTATCAGTCATCTCCGGGGTGTTCCTGGATAGCAGCTATGGTCATGCGGCAAACTGAAATATTCCCACCTCAAACACAGGAAACAGAGGAATCAATGACGCATGCTGGTAATATACTAAGGCAGCAGGGAAGTCACTCTTCGCCTCCATCAACAGCGGCCAATGAAACTGCGTGAACGGGGCTGTTCTAGTTTAGCTAATGAACCTGCCACTGAGCAGAGAGAGGGACAGAAGAACCGCGCCTGCAATTCTAGCTGACAAATTCATTGGATTTTCGTAAGGCAAATAATGTGGAAAGTTAGAACAGAATTTCTAGAACCATTTATCCTGTGATGTTGTAAAATCAAAGTACTACTTTATTAAATGAGTTATTTTACACAATATGAACATCAATATAATTACAATTGTAAAAAAATTTTTTATAACAAGGATGGACTGATTTTCAGATTTCCAAATCAGAGTCAACTGTACATTTACACAGAATTGTCTTTGCATGAAGCCCAAAAGGGAACAGCATAAAAATGAGTGTTTCTGTAGCCCCTTTATTTTTGCTGATCAACAGTTTGTTAGAAAAGCAGCTGCAGGTTTGTTACCTAAGGTCTGAGACAGTAGAAGAGTCAAAGGTGTCATGAATTCACCTATAAAACAAATGAAATATGTAGTGAATGTAAGCATTGCACAAATACAACTTATATGCATTTCAAATGTCTAAGAAAAATGCACCACATGCAGAGGTATCGTTAGTCTGACAGATCTGTCAATGATTTTATAAAGAAATCTTTGATGAATTTACTATGAAAAGAAATAATTATCTCACACCATCCCACCTTAGAGGAAACAAAGAACACAAAACCAAACACACAGACTATTTTTAAGCAACTCTCAAGTTTACACACTATATGCCTCTATTTGCCAGGTGTCCTAATGCACTAAGTTCTGTTGGACACCAGAAGTAAAATACCTGACCCAAAGCACTCAGGAACATTGTTCTGCATCATTTCTGGGGAGCAAGACCCTCAAATGCCTTTGTAATAGTTATTTTCTTTAAGCTAGTTAAGTCTCTTCCATTCTTGCACCACAGGTGGCCAGCATCACATCACCTCCCCATTTTGGGCAACAGTTTAAACTTGGGTGTTTCAAAAGCAGTGGGAAGATCAAACTGGTTTGGAAAATGGGCTTTTAACAATTGTAAAAATAAACATTAACTTAAAAGGGGAAGGAATAAAATCTCAGCTGGAAAGTACACATTAATTTCACAGTCAGAGAAGATAATTTTGCTCTGTACACAACCTTGACATTAACGAAGGAAAACACAAAAGGTCAATTACCTGTAAACAACTTTATGCCTGAACATCAGCCAATTCTGGAGGAAGTGGAGTCTTAGGATGCTTGCTTTCAAAGTGCTGCTTGAAGGTCTTAGGGTCTGGCATTTGTGTCTAAGTAAAAATATGGGGGGAAAAAAGGAACTTGAATTTCATGAAATAAAAAATGTGTTAACTTTTCAATTCCTGAACCTGCTCATGATAGACAATTATCTCAAAACACTTTTAAGTTCCTGCAACTAGTGGCTGGCATATGAAAAAGGACCTTGTAACAAAGAGATTCCTAATGTATCACCGTATTTCACATATGAAGAAAGGGTGGGTCACACAGAATGAAGTATTCTGCTTGTCTGATTAACAGCAAACAGGTAACATTTACTTAAAATGTTATGCTAAGCAGGTTACCTCAATTCTCAGAACCTTCCTACAGTAATCTTAAATTAGTTCCTACTATCCTCTCTATTTCACAGGATAAGGAAACTAAAACCTAGTGTGTAATTTGCACAAGACCTGTTTTAACCTAGTACTAGTACTTCAGTTCTCAAATGCTATACTATACCAACTTCCCTAGGCAAGGACCTTCAATTATTTACTTTAGCCCATTTGATTAAACAAAACATGGAAAAAAAAAGTTTTTGCTGTTTTGAGTTTTTAAATAGGTGAACAGCTAGTATTTTTAGGTCAAAGTATTTATTCATCAGTAATTTAATGAAATTTACATTTACCCTGCCTCTTTCCAAACAGAATCTAAAGTTGCTTGATTTCATTGAGTGTATCAAAGCTTAGTATGAACAAGGCATTTAATGTTAATAGATTTCCTCTCTTAATGAGAATTTTTATGTAGTCAGGAACTTCTACTTCATCAGTAATGCCTTCAGATGATGAACTTTACTCTTGGAATCATGTCTTACTGAGAGCCCTTCCCAAAACCATACCCAGGTATATAAGGCTTTGAGAAAAAAATACATTATACATATGGTATCTATAAGCATAGTATTTGACCAACCTATGTATTTTTTCTTTTGGGACTTCTATTCACTAACTTCAAGGGTGCTAAGCTTAAGCAAAAAAAGCAAGAAAGAGACTCTTTGAATTAAAGAAAAACTTTTTACTTTTTCAAGATTTTATTTACTGAGTGAGCGAGCAAGCGAGAGAGCACAAGTGGGGTGTGGGGCGCAGAAAGAGCAGACTCCCTGCTAAACAGGGAGCCCAACACGGGGCTCAATCCAAGGACCCGGAGATCATGACCTGAGCAGAAGGCAGACATTTAACTGACTGAGCCACCCAGGCACCCCAAGAAAAACTTCTTTGAAAGGCAGTGTGGTACAGTGGTCTGGAGGGTGGGCTCTGGAACTAGACTGCCTGGGTTCAGATCCCAGCTCTTCTTTGTACTAGCTAGATCACCCTGCACAAGTTATTTAATGCCCATGACTCAGTTTATTCTTCTGTAAAATGAGAACAAAAAGTCTTTTATCTCATAGGGTGGTTAAGCGGATTAATGGGCTCATACATGTAAAACACCTGGTAAGCACTTGACAGTAGCTGTTATAACTATTCTTCAAATGTAATAACACGCATTAATTCTAGTAACAGCTCTCAATGTAAATATACTCCATATAGTTTTACAGATATCCCACTACAAATTTAGTGAAGAAAAAAGTCAACTCATAACCAGAGATAGGTTCACTTGTATCCTGCGTAGCTATAAACTAAGAATATAGATCTGGGGGCGCCTGGGCGCTCAGTGGGTTAAGCCTCTGCCTTCGGCTCAGGTCATGATCTCAGGGACCTGGGATTGAGCCCTGCATCAGGCTCTCTGCTCAGCGGGGAGCCTGTGTCCGCCCCCCCACCACCGCCGCCTGCCTCTCTGCCTACTTGTGATCACTCTCTGTCAAATAAATAAAATCTTAAAAAAAAAAAAAAAAAAGAAAAAAGAATGTAGATCTGATTTCCTTACAAAGTTCAAAGTGCAGTATCTGCTCTGAAGAAGACATCTTTATTCTAAATAAGGAAAGGGACTTTGCTTTGTTCACTCCCTTTCCCTGACACCTAGAGAACTATGCCTGGCCACAGGAGCCATTCAAAAAAAAAAAAAAAAAAAAATCTGTTTAATAGACGACTGAAGATGGACCTCTAAAATAACCAATTCTTCAATCTACTATTTATTCTGCCATAGTTGCAAAGTTGTAACCTATATAAAACCAATGTCTAAGTAAAGAATTGTCCACAGGAAAACGGTCTTTCACTTCCCCTTACCCTACAAACAGTGCAGGTATATATTAAGGCAGCTTTGGCAGCAGCCTTTTGGTCATGTCCTTGTTTCTTCTTTTGTCCAGCTTGCTTTTTGGCATTTTTCTGCTGAGACTGAATCTTCTGCTGTCCTCGAGCCATATCTAAAAATAGAACTTGAAGCATTAGAGTGATTAACACAGAGTAACCTAAGTATGGTAACACTCTCAGAGTTGAAGACTTAAATTTTATAGAGGGATCTATCAAAATGTGTGGGTTTTCAAATTCTCACATACAATGCTAGTAGAGAATAAATTAGTACAACCACTGTGGCAAACTGGTAGTTATCTACTCTATAACCCAACAATTTTACTCTCAGTATGTATCTAACAGAAATACAAAGGTACATATATATCCAAAAACAGTACAAGAAAGTTCACAGCACCTGTTTCCAAAACTGGAAACAACCCAAATGCCAGTTCCTAGTAAAATGGATATGTAACGTATGGTGTATTTATACAATGGAATACTACACTGCATTCAAAAAGGAACTACTGTTACAAGTAACAACATGGTTGTATCCAATGTTAAGAGAAAGAAACCAGATACAAAGAATATAGGTTTTATAAAATTTAAAACAGGCAAAGCTAATCTAGGACATACTGACTGGGGAGAAAAGGGCATGAGGGAGGATTTATGGGGTGGTGATATGTTCTACATCTCGATCTGGGTAAAATGCTTATACAGTGTGCTCACTTGTAACAATTCATCGAGCTGTACATCTGAGATTTGTGCACCCTGCTATATGTAATCTTCAAAAATTTACCAGAGAAGCTTAGTGCCTTTACCCAAGCATTTGCCTGATCACTTTTCAAAGATCACCTTCCCTTTCCGGTTTTCACTGTTGTGAATTAAGACTTTTACAACTTTAAGAGAAATAAAGGCTGTCACCTAAAGCTTCTGAAGGAGATCCTAAGAGCAATGGAACTGTTCCCTTAAATACTTCAGGTTCCATAAAAACTACTGTGCTATCCTAAATCCTCCTAAAAAATTGGTCTTTGCAGCATTGCTGGGGAAATTATTAAACAAAATTAAATCAGTTTTCAGTTGAGGGAATGAACCTTGTAAAAAAGGTAGAGATACTTTTACTTTTTACGAATAGTCTTAAATGAAGCTAAATGGGTAAAAAATTGTTACTGAAAATGTTACTTTTACTTCTTCATTAAAATTAAAGACTTCTCAAATCAATCAACAGACTCTTAACTATAGAGAACTGATGATTTCCAGGGGGAGAAGGGTGGAGGGATGGGTGAAATAGGTGATGGGGATTAAAGAGTAGACTTATCATGATGAGCACTTAGCATGTGTAGAACTGTGGAATCACTATATTGAACACCTGAAACTAATACAACACTGTATGTTAACTATACTGGAATTAAAATAAAATAAAAAAATAAAGTCTTCTATTAGACAACATGAATTAAAACTGCTCATAAGGAGTCTATGGGCACCAAAGGCTTTTTAAATATATTGAAATGGGGTCCTACGTAGAATTCCTATATATACCTTTGAGTAGCACTGCAGTTAAGTTTTAAGCTTTTAAATCATTGCAGGATATGAACATAAAATGGATCTAGATCACCTTTACAAGAAAACAGGGCTGGCTTTTTTTCCTGATTAAAACCCTAATTAGTTAATGGATATAAAGTCAAAGCATTTCATACAAACACACAGGCCTCTCCCAAAAAGAAAAAGGGAAACTGACAAAATAAATACACTGCCTGGACAAATTCCCCACTAGTATTTAACACAAAACTGAAAGTCAAATAAAACATACAAGAGGATCAATGCTTTTTTAAGAAGTCGGTTGAATATTTTAACGAACTATAAAAATTTTTAGTATGCTAGCCTAGTTTATTCCCAAATAGTAAATATTACCAGATGTGTTACTCCTTGAAAACTAAATTACCATTTTAGTTTTTATAAAGCCAAATCTTTATTAATCCCAAGTCAAATGGTATGATTCTTTTTAAATGTATATTTAAGTACAAATGTTATGGCAAGCATGCGGAACCTATTTCCACAGAAACAGATTTGAATACTTAAGTATCATTTGGATGATAATAGGTATTCAATCTTTACATATCCCCATATTTCCTAACATCTTTTTATCAGTACCTTATGTCAGAATACTTCAGTCCTCTCATGCATCTGAACTCTTCTACACAATGTCTGCTACACATTCTAACATAATGATTTTGTGGGTAACCTCAACTGTTTTATGCCAATTCCAGAAGTTTCTTTGATAATTACAAGATATTAACTATTTTGATACCATTTTCATGCAGTGATCTGTACAATGTAACGAGATGCACAACATTATTTTTAACTTTTCCATTTAGGGCTTCTCCTAAAATATAACATTACACAATAGATTTAACCCATTTTCCATTGTCATTTAACAGTAACAAATAAAACCATAAAAGCTTTAAGAAGTAAAGACTGGCCGCTTATTCTTATTTTTAAAACCGAAAACCCGGTAAAGGAAATCGAATCAAGAGTCTAAACGCGTGGGGTAGGCCCCTAACTTCTAACAACTCACGGCATTGATTTCCTTTCTGAAAGCAGAAATGCAAACGAACAAGCCACCTGCTTTTGGACAGCTCAACTCTGGGATTACTCTCAGGCCAATCGAATTTTCTACAAACTCTTAAGCACTTCTTAATTATACACAACTGAGGGCCAACAAGTCATTTACAAACACCTTAAATGCAGGTTTTTAAATGTAACTCTTAGTGTGGCTTAGAGGGCTGCAAAGAGGGAAGGAGAAGAATAGAGTTCTTCTAACATGAAGAGCTCTTTCAGGAGGCAACAAGTAAGTATTGCCTCCAAAGATCCTCTAGAAACCAGAAACAACGGAGTAAAAAAAGATTTGGGACTCAGGAAGTAAGATCATTCTCCATAACTATCTGAAACGAGGAGGCCCAGGCAGTGATCAACATCCTGACCCTAGCTTTTAACTACATCCTTTCGGGGAGGGAAGAGGAAAGCACCGGGAGTAAGATCTATTTCACCCAACACTTGATCAACCCCAGCGGCAGCCCGGCCCACCTTCCTTCCCAGCCCGCCTCTCCCGCGTCGGGGAGCCCCTTCCTCGGTCCGGCCACGCAGCCCCCACCTACCCGCCACTCCTCACCGACCCCGGCCCGAGACGCGCCTCCCGGAGGCTTTGGCTGCCCCAAACCCGGCCTCTTTGGCCGCCGGGAGCCCCGGCCTCGAGAAACCGACCAGCTGCTGTCGCCAAGGGGTAAGGTTACCGCTCCGCGCCACGGCCGCGGGCGGCCTGCAACCCGGCCACCTGCAGGGCCTGGCAGGCGCCCGAGCTCTCCCTCAGCCCGCGGCCCGCGCCGGGACAGGACGGGCCCGGCCGCCGCCTGGGAGGCGGGGAGGCGGGGAGGCCGGCGGCCCCTCGCGACCCGCCGCGACCCCGCCGCCAGGCCCCCACCCCGGCTCCCGGACGTCCTGCGGCGTCAGCGCCGCCCCCACAGCCGCTCACCCGGGCCGGGACAGTCTTGCGTCGGAGAGACCGCGCAGCGCGAGAGGGCCGGGGGAGGTGGCCACAGGGAGAGGAAGGGGGAGAGCGCCCAGCACCGCTTCGGCCTCCTCCACCCGCCAAGGATGGGAAAGAGGAGAGCACAACAGCCCGCGCCTCGCGCCCGCCGCCGCCGCCGCGCGCGCCCGCCGCCGCCTCAGCCTCGGGAGAGGCCACTACGCTCGTGCCCGCGCACGCCGCGCAACTCTCCCAGTCGCCCCAGCGCCCGCCTGCTCTCGCCGCCCACGCGCCTTCCTGCTGCGGCCGCCTCCCGCGCCCCTCCCCTGCTCGCACGCCTGCGCCCTTTCCGGTCGCGCGGGCCAATGGCAGCGCGCCCCTATTACATAAGCGTCAGGGGGCGGGGCCTAGCGGCGACGGCGGCCCCTACGAGAGGGGAACTGCTGGGGACGTCACCCTCTGTCCCCGGTGCCCCTCCCCTCCCGCGTGCTCTATCTAGGCGGCTTCGGCCGGCCCCGGGAGCCGCGTGATCCCGGTCCTGCTGGGTGACGGCCTGCGGCGTGTTTCACAAGTCGCTTGCCAGCTCACTCATTGGGGCGGCGGCCGGCCTTGGTCCCCGCGTCCTTTCTCGCCTCGCCGACGCCCTCCTATGCAGCAGCCGGGGCACCGGCCCGGAGAGGTGCGCCAGCGCCGCCGCGGCGTGGGGTACCGGGGAGCCAGCCACCCGGACGCACCACCGCCGCTACCCCAGCCCCCAGTGCGGCCAGCGGGCCCAGCGGACCCTAACAGGGCCGCGTAGCCTTTGTTCTCTCACCGGCCAACCTCCAGTCTCGTTCCCACGGAAACTCTGGTTATTTTTACCAATCGGGGGTTTTTAGTGAGTTCAGGATTCCAGCCTGTCTCAGTGTTGCTGGCTAGGGTACCCCGACCGCTTTAGCTGAATCCTAACATCATACAGAGTTGCTAATATTTGGAAATGGTTAAGTTGAATTTGAGGGGGGGGGGGGGTTCTCTATGATTTACAGGCCATGACCGCTAACTTCCAGTATGTGATTAAGAACAGTTGAGTCTGTAATCTGCTGATATCTGCAAATGGCATTTCAGACTTTGGCTTTATTCTATTTCACTGCGGCCCGTCTCCCCCCGCCCCCAACACTGGTTTCTAATTTGATTTTATTAATAACAAGGAAAAGGGAAGCTTTTACATCTGACGTTCTCACCTTGCTGATAGCATCCACTCTCCCACTTGCATGTCAGTGCCCAGGAGAAGCTAGTTTAAAATATATATCCCAAGTGAGCAGGACTGGGATATAGATATTACAGAATTGTTTAGAACAACCGGAAAGGAGTTAGCGGCTTTTCTCATTTGGGTGGCATACAATGATCTGGTTTTTTAAGTCCTTCCTTATCCTCATTTCAGCCTCTCTCACCTTTACCTTTCACACCTCTCCCATACTGCAGTTTTAAGTTATACGTTTAAATTTTATTGATATCTTTCCAGTATTGAGTTGCAAGCTCATTTTCATCACTATATGCCCAGAGCCTAGCGATGTGGTAAACATAGTAGGCACTGATTAAATGGATATTGGCCAAATGAACTGGAGGTATCTAAAGAAATCAAAACTTTTGACATGCCATAAAGTTCTAGCTTAATCAATAGTCACCATAACCATAATAACTATATTAACCTGCTAATAAGAGTATGAGGTACTCAGTCTAGACACAGGAAATAAAGATCTCCGTCTAGCCATGAATCAGCATGGGCATGGGAAAGGGACAGAGAGATTTAGTGGGCTGAGATAAGTCATAACTAGAGACGTGATTTTTGCTGTCAAGTGGTATTACTATGCCGCTTGTTACTGCGGCCTATATGAAATACCCATTTATGTCAGTGTTTCTTGAAATTCTGCATTATACCACCTTTGAGAATTTGGGAAAAGCTAAGGACGTTGTCTTGAGAAAGTTCATATATATCAAAACTTGCCTCCAATGGTAGAGTTTCTCAACCTTGGCACTACTGATGCTCTGGGCTAGATCATTTGTTTCTACGGGGGCCTGTCCTAGGGATTGTAGAATGTTTGACAATATCCCTGTCCTGTACCCTTTTAATGTCAGTAGCTCTCTATCTCCAGTTGTGACAAATAAAAAGTATCTCCATACCTTTCCAAATGTCCTCTTGGGGTCAAAATCTCCCCTGTTTAAAAACCACTGCCTAGAGGATATGGTATGACTATAACTTTATGTTGGTTAGGGCATTTGAAATATGAAGGGGAAAAAGGAATGGATAAGATTCCGCATCTGAGAAGTGACAAACAGTAAATGAAAGGCGGATGAATTAGCATTACTACCAGCTGGTGTCCTACTTATTCTCTAGAAATGTGACAGCAAATGGGATAGGAATGCCTTAGAAGGATTTTTATACACATTGCTGGTTTTAATTGTGAATGCTGCAGTATTTTTACTGACTGGTTCTCTTCTACCTTTAGACAATTACTCTAGGTTAATATCCAAAAAGCATGTGCCTGTTTTCAAACCAAAATCAGCATCAGATTAAAATGCTTCTCTGAAGACCTGAAAGATTTATTTATTTGTATTCCTGTTTGATTTTCAGGGCTGAAAGAGCTGATGGCCAATCAATAAATTATTTTTCAAATGAACAGATTATTCTGAATCACTTTCTCAATTTATCTGTGGCATGTAGGTTAATATCTAAATATGTTAAAGTGCTTAGCTTAAAGGTTCATTAGAGTGTAAAAGAGGCAGGGTCCTGGCCCCATAGGTCTTTCCATCAAGTGACACATAATAACAGCAATAATGACAACAATAAACCTAAAACAAAAATGTTTCCTTTTCTAGCTCTTATTCCTATAATCAACTTCTTGTTGCAGTTTTTCAGGGCTGCAACCTGGAATACCTTGTTTTCTCTACACTGTTTCCCCAGAGGAGTCTCATTCACCCTTGTGGCTTTCAATAATGAACTTCAGATGACCCTATACCTATCTACTAGTTCAACCCTCCCTTCTGATTTCTAAACTGATATATCCAAATGCCTATTTTCCATTTCCACTTTAATGTTTTATAGACATTTCACATTTAACACAATATAGTATTGAATCAAAGAAGCTGTTGATTGTAAATCACATTTATCTCCATCAAGATAAAAAAAAAAATACTGCCACTTGAACTACGGCATAATACTAAGATACCCTTGACTGTATAATACACCTCAATTTCAGAGATGTTAAAATCAGTTTTAAAAATATTGCAATTTATTAGAATAGCATCAAAAAGAACAAACCACTTAGGAATAAATTTACAAAAAGAAGTGCAAAACTTATATCTGAATGCTACAAAACATTGTTTTTGTTTTTGTTTTAAAGATTTTATTTATTTGACAGACAGAGATCAAGTAGGTAGAGAGGCAGGCAGAGAGAGAGGAGGAAGCAGGCTCCCCATGGAGCAGAGAGCCCGATGTGGGGGCTCGGTCCATCCCAGGGCCCTGGGGTCATGAACTGAGCCGAAGGCAGAGGCTTTAACCCACTGAGCCACCCATGCACCCCTGAATGCTACAAAACATTGTTGAAAGAACTTAAAACCCAAATAAATGGAAAGGCATTCCATGTTCATGGATCAAAATATTTAATATTGTAAAACTGGCAATATTTCCCAGTTTTATCTGTAGATTCAGTGCTTCCCCTATCAAAATCTCAGCTGTTATTTTTGCATAAATCAACAACCTTATTCTGAAAACCAACTGGAAATTCCAAGGAACTCAGATGTGGTAAAATAAGAAATATATTTGGTCTTTGACCCCATTCTTGGCACAAAGCTCCTAAAACCCTTGGAATTTCCTGAAGAGAGGAGTGTCCTTTGTCATTCATAAGAAGCTCCTTTTGAGCAGACCTGAATTTATGCTAATGAGGTGACTTAGGGTGGGGCCCCAGATGGTGTCAGGATAGGACTCCTCCTAAGATAGACCAGGTGATTAGAGAATGAAAACTTTCAGCCCTAACTGCAAACCTCTGGGGATGCAAAGAGGAGGGCCTGGAGATTAAGCTCTATAAAAATTGCTGAGCAAACTTGGGAGGAGCTTCCACATGCTGGGAAGGTGGCATACCCCAGTTTCATGGGGACAGAAGCTCCTGCACTTGGGACACTTCTGCACTTTGCCCTGTGTTCCTCCTCATCAGGCTGCACATCTGCATCCTTTGTAGTATCTTTTACAATAACAGTTTAAACATAAGTAAATGTTTCTCTGAGTTTTGTGAGCTGTTCTGGCGAATTAATCAAACCTAAGGAGATGATCATGGGAGCTCTGATTTAGAGCAGGCTAATCAGATGCACAGAAAATGACCTGAACTAACTATTGACATCTGAAGAGAGATAGGGGGGCAGTCTTATAGGACTGAGCTCTTAACCTGTGGGACCTGATGCTATCCCCAGGTGGACAGTAAATTGTAGGACACCTAGCTGGTGTTGCAAAATTATTTGATGTTTGGAAAACCTACATACTTGGTGTCAGAAGGGAAGTAGTGTTGTAGTGAAGTTTTGGGAGTAGAGGAGACACAGGTGTTGGGCTGGCAGAAAAGGGCTACTTAAGATGGCGAAAGTTCCCGCCACAAAACCTGAGCTCGGACAGGAGAACAAAGACCCAAGCAGGAATCTGAAAAACCCCCCACCCCAGGCTCCAGTGGACCAATGGGACCCCGACGAGCAGGCAAAATATCCAAATAAGGGAAACTTGCCAAAAGACCCTGAACTCCCCTCGAGGCCCCTTAAAAGCCCCCTTCTCCCTGCCTTGGGCGCGACTTCCGCCACTCTGCTTTCCAGAGTCACGGAACCTCGCCCGAGGGTGCCCACCTCCTCCCGCGGCAACTTTCCTGGCTCCCCTTCTCCTGAGCCCTGAAACTTCACTGGAGAGTGCCTTTAATAAATCTTGCCTTGCACCCACTTTGCCTGGTGTTGTGTTTATCTCGCCGGAAAAACTTTACAACAGGGAGGAGGAGTCTGTTTTTTCCCTACATCAGAATATCCAAAACAATGTTAAAAAGAGGAACAAAGTTGGAGGACTTACACTTCCCAATTTCAAAACTTGCTATAAAGCTATAGTAATTAAGACTGTGGTACTGGCATAAGAACAAACACGTAGATCAATGGGATAGAATTGAGAACCCAGAAATAAGTACTCACATTAACTTCAACACAGATGCCAAGAAAATTCAACAGGGAAGGAGTAGTCTTTGCAACAAATGGTGCTGCAACAATGAATATCCACATGCAAAAGAATGAAATTGGATCCCTACCTCGTGCCATATACAAAAATTAATAAAAATGAATCACAGACCTAAATGTAGATGCTAAAAGTCTAAGATCCTTAGAAGAAAATATAGGAATAAATTTGCATGACCTGGGGTTAGGTGAAGGCTTCTTAGATATGACATCAAAAGCATTCATGACAAAAGAAGTGACCCAGGGGTGCCTGGGTGGCTCAGTCCATTAATATCCAACTCTTCATTTCAACACAGGTCATGATCTCAGGGCTATGGGATCCAGCTCAGCTTTGGGCTGGCCTCTGCGCTGGGTATTGAGCCTGCTTAGGATTCTTTGTTGCTCTCCCTCTGTCCTGCCCCCCATCTCTGAAGAGGAAAAAAAAGAAGAACCCATTTTAAAAAATGGGCAACAAATATGATTAGATATTTCTTCAAAGAAGACATACAAATGACCAATGCATTCAAGGAAAGATGCTCACCATTTTTAGCCCTCAGGGAAATGCAAATCAAAATAGTGAGATAGTACTTCACACCTACAAAGAGAGCTAAAATTAAAAAGACAGGTATTAAGTGTTGGAGTGGATGTGGAGAAAACGGAACCCCCATACTTGCTGGTGGCAATGTGAAATGGTGTAGCCTCTTTGGGAAACATTCTGGCAGTTCCTCAAAAAGTTAAACCTAAAAGTTAACTAACTTAACCTAAAAGTTAAACCTAAAAGTTAACTCTAAAAGTTACCCTATGACCCAAGAATTCCTTTCCTAAGTCTATATTCAGGAGAAATAAAAACATACATCCACATAAAAACTTGTACATGAACGCTCAAAACAGCATTTTTGCTATTCGTAGTAGCTAAAAAGTAGAAACAACCCAGATTTTCTTTTTTCTTCACTTTTTAAAAAAAGATTTTATTTGTTTATTTGTCAGAGAGAGAGAGAGCACAAGCAGGGGAGCAGCAGGCAGAGGGAGAAGGAGGCTTCCCGCCGAGCAAGGAGCAGGATAGGATGCTGGACTTGATCCTAGGGCTCTGGAATCATGACCTGAGCCAATGGCAGACACTTAACTAGCTGAGCCACCCAAGCATCCCACAACCCAAATTTTCACCAACTGATGAGCTGATAAGTAAAAGTGGTATATCCACAAAATAGAATATCATTCAGACATAAAAAGACACGAAGGATGAAGACATGCTACAACACGGACAAATCTTGAAAACGTTATGCTCTGTGAAAGAAACTATGCACAAAAGACCACATACTGTATGATGGTTTGATTTATATGCAATGTCCCAAATTGGCAAATCTATAAAAATAAAAAAGATTAGTCGTTTTCTAGGGCTGGGAGAATTGGAGGGAAACAGGAAGTGCCTGGAATTGGGCATGGATTTTCTTTTGGAATGATGAAAATGTTTTAAAATTGATTGTGGGGCACGTGGGTGGCTCAGTGGGTTAACCCTCTGCCTTCAGCTCAGGTCATGATCTCAGGGTCCTGGGATCAAGCCCTGCATCAGGCTCTCTGCTCATCAGGGAGCCTGCTTCCCCCCACCCCCTTCTCTGCCTGCCTCTCTGCCTATTTGTGATCTCTGTCAAATAAATAAATAAAATCTTAAAATAAAATAAAATAAAATTGACTGTGGTGATGATTATATAACTCCAAATATACTGAATACCACTGAATTGTGCCCTTTAAATGAGTGATTTGTATCTTATGTGAATTATATCTTAATAAAGCTGTTGTATTTCTTAAAAGTGATTTTTTTAAAATTTATTTATTTGGCAGACAGAGATCACAAGTAGGCAGAGAGGGAGGTGGGGGGGGGGGAAGCAGGCCCCCTGCCGAGCAGAGAGCCCAAGATGCGGGGCTCAATCCCAGGACCCTGAGATCATGACCCGAGCTGAAGGCAGAGGCTTTAACCCACTGAGCCACCCAGGCGCCCCTTAAAAGTGATTTTGAATGACGAAAACTGGAATGTCCAATATTCTCTCCACTGCCTTGCCCAAATCTCCTTCTCATTCACTTTATCCCACCTCAGTAAAGACAGTGCCACACACTGGGATAACCATTTCAAAACCTTGTTGTTAGCCTGACCTTTCCCAATCCTTTATCCCCCACTTCTGATCTGTTGCCAAAACATGCTGACTCAATTCCAGAATATATATTGACTCTGTCCAGTTTTCACCATCTACACCGCCACTATTCTAGTCCAAGTCACCATCTTTCATATGGTTCATCTGGAACAATTAACTTGCCGGGAAACGGAGAACCTCTCCAGCTCCCCTTTAGTACAATTACTTCTAGGCAATCATAACGATCTTTTAAAAATGCAGATCTGCTCAGGATACTTTCATGCTTAAAACCCTTCACAGGCCATTTATGGCACACAGAATAAGATCCAGTCTTCTTATCATGACACACAAAGCCTTCTCTAGGCTCCTGAAATTCTTTTCTCTTTGTGCTCCAGCTCAGTGGTCTTTCAGTTCCTCAAGCTGACAAGCTCTTCCCTACCATGGGGCCTTGCTATATGCGCTTCCCTCTCTTGGATGGCCATGCCCTCCCTTCCAGTATGGCTGCTTTCTATTCCCTCTTCGAATTCCAGCTGAAATATCACATTCTCAGAGAAGCCTTCCTGCCTTGCGCTCCCATCTAAAAGAAGATTCCTCTGGGAGTGCCTAGCTGCTTCAGTCAGTAGAGCATGCAACTCTTGATCTCGAGGTTGTAAGTTCAAGCCCCGTGGTGGGTGTAGAGATTACTTAAAAATGAAGGATCTTAAAAATAAATAAATAAATAAATGAGGGGTCCTCTGTATAGAGAAAAAGGAACCCTCATATGCTGTTGGTGGGATAAGGTGGTGTAACCACTGTGGAAAACAGTATGGAGGTTCCTCAAAAACTTAAAAATGGGACTACCATATGAGCCAATGTTGGGTGTTGTGTATTCCCTCTCCTGGGTATTTACCCAAAGAAAACAAAAAAATAAATAATTTAAAAAGATATATATACCCTATGTTTGTTACAGCATTATTTACAATAGCTAAGATATGGAAGTGACCTTTGATAGACATATGGATAAGGAAGATATGGTACACACACAAACACACACACAGAGAAGTATTACATAGCCATGAAAACAGATGAGATCATGGCTTCCAAGACAACATATAGATCTAGAGGATATTAGGCTAAGTGAAATATATCAGGTTGAGAAAGACAAATACCACATGATTTCACTCATATGTGGAATCTAAAACAAAAACAATTGAATAAACAAACAAAAAGCAAAATCAGACCTGCAAATACATAATCAACTGATGGTTTCCAGAGGAGAGGAGGAATGGGGAGATGTGCAAAATGGGTGAAGGGGAGAGGGAGATACAGGCTTCCAGTTATGGAATGAATAAGTTATGGGAATAAAAAGCACACCATAGGGAATATCGTCAATAATATTGTAATAGTAAGATACGGTGACAGATGGTAGCTACACATGTGAATATAGCATAATGTATACACTTGAATGTAGCGTAATGTATAAACTTGTCTAATCACTATTTGTACATCTGAAACTGATAGTAACATTGTGTGTCAACTATACTAAAAGAAAAAAACAAATGCAAAAGGCAATTCTAAGGGGAAAATTTATACCTCATCTACTATGTTCATAAAAGTAAAAATGTTTAAAAAAAAAGTAAAAATGTTTAATAGCAAAAAATGGGAAAGCTATAATGGGGGTGGGGTGTAGAACAGTATTTAAATGGCTGGCATCAAGGTTATTGGTTCCTTTAAGGGTAGACTAATGAATGAAGAAAAACCTTCAGGTACTTACTTTTGAAAAACAGCTTTATTGACATATAACTGACATGCAATAAACTGAATATATTTAGTGTTAATAAATAAACAAACAAGTAAATAAGGATTCCTCTGATTTAGTGTCCTTGTAGCACCCTGTGCTTTTCATTCTTGGCATTTATCATGCTATGTAGTTTATTGTAAATATAGAGATCATACTCACATATACATAAACACATGTACATACATACACAATTATATGTAGATGTGTATATATATGTCTGTGGAATGTATACATATATCTGTACATTTCTCCTTTCCATTTGATTTTTTTTAAGACTTTATTTATTTATTTGACCAAGAGAGAGAAAGTACACAAGTAGGCAGAGCGGCAGAGAGAGGGAAAGGGAGAGGCAGGCTCCCTGCTGAGCAGAGAACCAGGACCCTGGGATCGTGACCTGAAACAAAGACAGATGCTTGACCAAACCACCCAGGAACATCCCCCCTTTTTTATTTTGTTTATTTATTTGAGAGAGAGTGTGTGTACAGAGGAAGAGGGAGAAGCAGACTCCCCGTTAGCAGGGAGCCCCAACATGGGGCTTGATCCCAGAACCCTAAGATCATGACCTGTGCCAAAGGTAGATGCTTAACTGACTGAGCCACACGGGCACTCTTCTCATTTGACTTCTTTTTTTTTTTTTTTTTTTTAAGATTTTATTTATTTATTTGACAGAGAGATAACAGAACAGTAAGCAGAGGGAGAGGGAGAAGCAGGCTCTCCACCGAGCTGGGATCCTGATGTGGGACTCAATCCCAGAACCCTAGGATCATGACCTGAGCCGAAGACAGCCACTCAACCGAGCGAACCACCCAGGTGCCCCCCATTTGACCTCTAAAACAATGATATGTTAACACTTATATAATGCCTACGGTCTACTAGGTACTGTCACATGTACTGTACACATTTTCATTCATTTAATCCTCTCAATGATTCTTAGGCAACTGAGTACAAAATTTTGTACTTGATTACTTGACCAGTAAATGGAAAAGATTTGACCCCCGGCAGTCTGGCTCCAGAGACCAGGCTGACTGTCCTACAACACAGCGGTGGATGCAATAGCTCTTTTTGTGCAGCCGGCATTGAGCACAGTGCTTGGCATCATAAGGGCATCCCATATACACTTGTTGAATGACTGTATGCCTGAATGATCCCTCCATACTAGGTTAGGAGTCCTCCTAAGTATCACAGAGCATGGTGTAATAGCATTTACATAGCGATAATAACATAAATATAGATTTGACCACAATTATAACTACAGATATAACTTAACTGGGGGGTGGGATGAGCAGTCTATGCATGATGGGGCCAAAGGGGGTGGGAAGAGCACTGAAAAAAGAGAGCTAAGTTCTCACTTGCCACAGTGGGAACTCCCTAGATAATGCCTAGACTGGGAAAATCTTTCAAGACATCATATAGTATGTTACTTAGAGGTATAGAGATAAATCCCAAAAGAACTGACTGAAGGAACTGTATAGAGCTGTGGCTGAAAAGAGAGAATTTGGCAGACAAAAAAGTGGTGTTTTTCATAACTAGTCTTGTAGGACTAGTAGTATGTTTTCACTGTGTGCATGCATTACTGTGACAAAACACAGACTCAATGAACAAAATGGTTTATATTTCTGATAATTTTCTAACCATGTTTGTTTCCAGGCAGTATGTATGTTTTCACAGTGCTCAGTGCTTCTGAAAGATGGATGAACAGCTCCAGGCATTCTAATAAGGTATTATTAGCGCCCTTGGCATCTCCCTGGATGAGTCTCTACTTTTCATTCCAGGTAAGGACGTGCCTCGGGTTCCAGCACTCCAATTTTCTAGTTCTCTGCGTACCATCCTTTATCTTCAGACTCTCAGGGAGCTGAATGAGCTAGGGAGAAGAGTGTATCCAAATTTAATGTGTCTATCCTTGGTGCCTTTACATTATTACTCTTAAGCAGGTGGAAACACCAAAACAAAGTGGAGTGTTTCATTCTTGCCCAGACAGGGATTCATACAGGTGTCTATTGGGTGATGGCCTTTGCCTTGATTTTAACCATAAAGCTCTCCTGGTCTAGTTGATGGGTTTGGTTTTGTCAGAAGTCTACTGACTGCACGGTGATGGCAGGTTGATCCATACACAGAAATCGGTCCTGAAAATGACTCCCATAGTTTTCCATGACCTCTGCTGATCTATACAGGCGTTTTTCCAATGTCTCCACTTTGAACCATTACATTGGAGGAGAGAAGACAAGAAAAAAGCATTGAGTTGCGCTCTGAAATGTAACCCCTTTTTGGCTGAGTTTGGTTATTAATGCTTTTAATTACATGTTTAATTATATTCTGTGTTTGATTTTAATAGTAGTTAAGCTATTAAGACTCAGAAGAATTTTTTTTTAAATATTTTATTTATTTATTTGACAGACAGAGATCACAAGTAGGCAGAGAAGCAGGCAGAGAGAGAGGAGGAAGCAGGCTCCCTGCTGGGCAGAGAGCCCAATGCGGGGCTCCATCCAGAACCCTGGGATCATGACCTGAGCCGAAAGCAGAGGCTTTAACCCACTGAGCCACCCAGGTGCCCCATGACTCAGAAGAATTTTTAATGAGTGATTTCCTAGATATAAAATGAGTTGGTCTGAGTGACTTTCTAGACCCCTGCTAGGCCTTGAACTTCTGTGACTTGATGAATCAACATGAACTTCATGATCTTTTAAAAGAACTCTATTTATGAAAGGCAGAATAAAAGTCACCCCAAACTCGATCCAGGTGCAAATTTGAAACCAAGGGTGCTTACTATTTACATAGAAAATGAAAATGTAATTTCTGTATGCTGTAGGAAAACACTAAATGTTTGAGGAATGAGTGGAAAATAGCACGAAAGAAGAAATATAGTTTGAAACTTCTGTCACTGGGTTCATCACAGCTTTTATTTCTTGTATCTTAGGATGTTTTAATATTTGGGGCCTTCCAGCCTCAGGAGAAGGCTAGCTAATTCTTGCCGATAATAACAGCTTGCCTGGAACTATATCTTCTGCATGCAAACAGAGTCTCACATGTGTCCATCAGTCCCCACAACAGTCTCCTTTTCTGACTCTGAGACAGCACAACAGTATCTCCCAGGACCTAAGTCATCCCAGGACCAGGTACCAGGCAATCAGAAATCACCTCTCTAGCCCCAAACCTGCCTGAATTACTCATACAGGCTAATCCTAAAATCTTCGCCCTGCCTTTCCCACACAATCCCCAGTAAGACGCTGGCCTAGACTTTCCCCATGTTCCTGATTCTGCCTCTTTTTTTTTTTTTTTTTTTTTAAGATTTTATTTATTTATTTGACAGAGAGAGACACAGTGAGAGAGGGAACACAAGCAGGGGGAGTGGGAGAGGAAGAAGCAGGCTCTCTGCCAAGCAGGGAGCCCGATGCGGGGCTCGATCCCAGGACCCTGGCATCATGACCCGAGCCAAAGGCAGAGCCCAACGACTGAGACACCCAAGCACCCCCTCCTTCTGCCTCTTGACCACAACCCGGGGTCCCATCCCCACGTGACCCTACGTGGTGTGGTGGCAATGTAGGTCATAAATTCTTTTTCCAATGGCATGGAGCTCCCTGTATCATCATTCTATTACTTCCTTAAATTAAAATCCTATGGGTCCCAATGAGACAGCAACCTCCAGGCAGTTTTTGTTGACCATGGAAACTGAGAGAACTCCCTGTCCTCCATGTTCCTCGTCACTGGTGTTGGTTCCCTTCCTCAGGACACCTTACAAATGATAACCCAGACTTCTAAGTCGGTCCCCACGTGGGCTGCGCAGCTTTGCAGCGTATCTTGATCACACATCCAACCCCTAGAATGGGCCACATTCTCAAAATGAATGTTTTATTTTAAAGTATAGGGTGACAGGCATAGGGGATAGAGGTGGAGAATGACAGATACTGTGGCTTTCCTTGTTATTTTGGAATGATTAGTCACCAGACAATGCCCGATTGAAGCCGTGTCCCTAGTGTGTTCCTCCCGTATCAGATGGAATTCGTTATTGCCTCAAGCCTCCTCTCCATAACAATAGCTACGATTTGGGCATCTACTCCATGTCTCTAATCCTCACATCAAGCCTTCACCAAAGCTCTGATTATCCCCGATTGTTTGGTGAAGAAACTGACCCCAAGAGCTCAGTTTTCTCATGGACACACAGCTTGAAGGAAGAAAGCTAGTAAGTAAATGAGCCAGGATTACGAACTGAAATCTCATTCTAAACCCTGGCTTCTTTCCCTCACACCACGCTGCCTCGGAAGCAAGTACCAGAGTGTGAACCACGGATACCCTGGACCAGACTTACGGTGGCTCACGTGGGCAGCAAGTTTCTTTCTGTTGTCATGACTATGTCCTGCTGCTCTTTGGGATTGCAGAGGGGAAATCTCTTATCATCTCTGGCTCTTGTTTCTTCCTCTGAAAAACAAGGGATTGGGAGATGTCTTTTATGATAACAATTTGGATTCTTAAAATATGATTATAACTTTGCTACCTATGATGTATGAGAAATGTATATGCTATATCCTTCTTATTTTCCTTTTTAAAGTGTATTTTATTTTATTTATTTGACACAGAGGGAGAGCACATGCAAGCGGGGGAGAAGCAGGCAGAGGGAGAGGGAGAAGCGGTCTCCTCACGGAGCAGGGAGCCCAATGCGGGGCTTGATCCCAGGACTCAGGGATCATGACCTGAGCCAAAGGCAGACACTTCACTGACTGAGCCCCCCAAGGTGCCCCATATCCTACTTCTTTCCGAAGCAGATTTGAAGTACCCAAATGCCCGTGTTAGTTCTATTTAGCTGACATTTTCACTTTTTTTCTTTCTTATAATTCCAGAAAATCAACAAAGAACATGAATTGGTTAACCTTAAAGAGAGCTATCTTTAGTGACCCAGTATGTAAAGTACAAATAAGAGAAGGATGTCTGTAATAAACAAATGATGTGTCATTTGGGACCAATGCAGTATGATGTATGGGTTCATCCAACATAGACATCAGGAGACTTCGGCATACTTCACATTGTTAACATTTCCAAGACGTGTGTCTGTGTGTGTGTATGTGTCAACCTTAATATTTAATTTCACCCCTGATTGGTCTCAGCATGGCTTGTGTTTTCATCTGTCTTTCTATCAGTGGGGATGGGTAGATACACACAGATCCTTCTCTTGCCTGATCTACATTTTGCCCTGTAGTTTATGCGGGTCAGACATTTAACTCACTCCAATCTGGGACCAGGATAGTGTATTATTATCTGGCCCAGCAGGGGATCAGATCCGAAGCCTTGTCCCATGAGCCTTAAAGTCTAGTCAACTAGCCTTAAAGTCTGAGATGCCACTCAGTTCAAGCAATGTGACTTTTTTCCGTCAGCTGGGCCACTCAGGCTACCTGATTGTATCTCAGTTTCTCCACTTTTTCCCCAGGCATAATAATACCTCTGTGACACTTAATGGAAACCAGTATTTTTTGCCTGATAGTTTAAGTTCGCTGCATGTAGTTAACTGGCTTATAAGATAATCCAATTAACTGAAGAGGAAGACAGTATACAATGTTAAAAACAGTTCTATTGGCTACAACCTAATTTTAACTAAGTTTAAAGTTGGCTTTTTTTTGTTTTCCAGAATTTTTTCAGTTTGGAGGAAATTCAATATGGGGGAAAGAAAGAGAAAGAAACTGAGAGAAATAGGAAGAGAATTTTTACTGTTTTTGAGCCAAAAGTTTTTGAGGAAACATATATATTCTCTCTATATATATTCTAATCCCTGTTTTTCTTACTATTCAGTGAAAGGCACTATTCTGTAAAATTTGCTGTAACATGGTGATCCTGATGGTCAGACCCTACTCTCTTTTACTGTTGTATTATTACTGTAATTAAATTGTTGTATTTTTTGGCCAGCATAGTATTGTTGTTTTCCATTATATAAATGCTTAGCCTGAATTGTGATCAAAAGTGGCAGAGTTAAAAATTTGGGTCATAACTGTGTATTGAAATGGGAATGAAAGTAGCAATTCCCCAAATACTGGAAATGCGGCTGAATAAGCATTTAAAGCAGGGTGTGGTCTTTAAGTACTACCACTACATCTGGTTGCTGCCTGGTTAGGAAAGGGCTAAGTCGACTTGCTAGACAAGTCCAACCGAGACTAACAAGCAGCTCTGAAACTGTGTTCTCACCTCCTGTTCCCATAGGATGATGTTTGTCAGCTTAAAAAAAAAAAAAAAATTGCCAAGCAATGTATTTTTCAACCAAACAAAATGAGCCATAGGATTTTTCACGTTAAAGCAGGATTTGGGTGTTATCTGAGCAGTTAGTTTCTGAGAGCAGTTGACGCTCTGCGTCTTGTCACTGAACACTTGCCATGCCATGTCGCTGACTCTGTCAGGCTGAAAAATCTCTGGAGTGCTCTGGTAGCAGGAGGCACCTCCAGAAATGCTAATGGACAGTCATTTTCTGTCCTCTAAAAATAAGATCAATCTATTTGCTAAGAGGAATGCCGACTCCACAAATTTGATTTGTATTTTCTTATTCATCTTCTTTCTCCTTCCAAATGAAAAACAAGCCAGACAACTGTTGAAAATTTCTTAAATCGTTCCTGCTTCATTGCCATCCTGAAGTACGTGTCAGAGAAGAGAAATGTAGAGGGACTGTTTGAATTCAGTGTGAGGACTAATTCGGAATCCCTCTAAAAAATTACAGAAGACAAATCAAGGCCTGCTCAAATGAAATAATCATGAGGTTGATTGTATATATAAAACATGTTGATTTCTATGAATAACTCAAAATGTCTCTTCTACTTACTTATTAACCTCTTCGTAATTACATTGTAGGGAATATGTTTTTCTTTTTCCCTTTACACCGTTTACTTCCACTACTTTGAATTTGTTGTTACAGCAGGTAAGGCATTTCCTTAAAGTAAAAAAAGTAGTATTTAAAGATCTGTTCATCCTGGTGTGGAATTTAGAAATAGAACCATCCTAAAGTTTGTAGAGAGACATCAAAGATCCTTGGATAGCCAAAGCGATCTTGAGGAAAATGAACAAAGCTGGAGGCATCATACTCGCTGACTTCAAACTACATTACAAAGCTATGTTAATTAAAACAGTGCGGTATGGTAGAAAAATAGACATACAGATCAGCAGAAGGGAGTAGAGAGCCTAGAAGTAAATCCAAGTATTTACAGTCAATTTTAATTTATGACAAAGGAGTTAAGAACGTGCAGTGGGGTTAGGCTTTTCAATAAATGGTATTGTGAACACTGGACAGCCGTGTGCAAAAGAATGAAAATTGACCATCATCTTATACCATGTACAAAAATTAACTCAAAATGGATTAAAGACTTGAATGTAAGCTCTGAAACCATACACTATGGAAAGCAGTGTGGCAATCCCACAAAAAATTAAAAAATAGAACTGCCGTATGATCCAGCAATTCCACTTCTGGGTGTTTATCAGAAGGAAACAAAAGCACTGATTCAAAGAGATATGTGCATCCCCATGTTCATTTTGCAGCATTACTTACAAAAGCCAAGATATGGAAACAACCTAAATTGTCCATCAATGGATGGATGAATGGATAAAGATGTGGTATATATACACAATGGAGTATTACCCAGCCATAATAAAGAACAAGATCTTGCTATTTGTGACAACATGGATGAATCTTGAGGGTATTATGCTAAGTGAAATAAGGTAGACAGAGAAAGACAAATACCTTGTGATCTTTCCTATAGGTGGAATCTGGGGGGAAAAAAATCCAAGTTCGTAGATACAGAGAACGGATTGGTGGTTGCTCAAAGCGGGGCATGGGAGAGAGTTGGGAAGTGGGAGAAATGGTTGAATTGTTTTGTGGGGTTTTTTGTTTTTTAGCTTCAATAAATTGAATTTTAAAAATCTGCTAACAGTGGTGACACACTGAGAAGCTCCATGGCTTCTGGGCTCTGGTGGGAGTGGGGAAGCTGGGATCAGTGTGACCCCAATGGGAGTGGTGGTGAACTTGGTACATGTTGTGAGCCGCGAGAGGGGATAACTACATAGTCGGGCTCCTACTAGAAGGAAATTGTGCAAACAAGCCCAGCAAATCAAAATAAGCACCATTTTTTTATAGTATAGACAAATGTCCTCAGGCCAAGATTGGCATTCAGATTTAAATCATACATTCAGTTCATGTTAAAGGTCTGCAGATCTTTTCTAATAACAGTTATAATAAGATACTCGTTTAAATTAGGAATATGCATGTTTTCTGTGATTCTTTTCCTCTGCCACCTGGTGGATTTTACTTAAAACTGCAGTAGTGATGTCCTGAATTGAACAGGTCAGCTGATGTTGATGTTTTATGATTGACCTCATTTGAGTTTTTCCAAACTACTGACAGACACTGTTAATAAACATTTTTAAAACAATCCTAGGTTTATAGAAATTTCAGGGAAACCTAGTTCTTTTTAGGGCACTTTAAAAATGTTTATTGTTAAACTATTTTTTCCTTGGGTCCATTTCTCTGCAGAAATGGAATGGTCATCACTTTAAGCAAGTGTCTCGGTTAAGGTCTCCAATTTCTTTCAGAGTTTTTTGGTTTTTTTTTTAAAGATTTTATTTATTTATTTGACAGAGAGAGATCACAAGCAGACGGAGAGGCAGGCAGAGAGAGAGAGAGAGAGAGAGAGAGAGAGAGGGAAGCAGGCTCCCTGCCGAGCAAATAGCCCGATGCGGGACTTGATCCCAGGACCCTGAGATCATGACCTGAGCCAAAGGCAGCGGCCTAACCCACTGAGCCACCCAGGCGCCCCTCTTTCAGAGTTTTTAAAATACGAAAGTTTTCAAGCATACAGGAAAGTTGAAAGAATTTTACAGTACATTATTGTATATCCCCACAGAGATTCTACCATTAACATTTCTTACTTGCTTTGTGCTGTATCATGCCTATACCTATCCCTCCATACTCACTTATTTTTAATAAATTTTAAATTAATTTGTGGGCATCAGTCCCCTTCCCTCAAAATGCACTCATTAATAAGAGCTCAGTGTCTGTTTATAGTTCATTTTCTTAAAGCACTATTTTACTGTGAAATTGGAAATGTTTGGAACAGAAGTAGAACACAAGACCAGGTTAAATACCATCGTTTTACGACCAGGGTAATTAGCGTTGTTAATCATATAATAATACCAGCATTAGTCACAATAGCCAAATGGTGGAGATACCCCAAGTGTCCATCAGCAGATGACTGGGTAAACAAACCATGCTATACACACGTGACAGAATATAGTTCAGCCAAAGCCAAGGAATGAAATTCTGATACCTCGATGAGCCTTGAAAACATTAAGGCCAAGTGAAATGAACCAGACACAGACAGACAAACACTGTTTGATTCTGCCTCTACAAGGTATCAAGAATAGAGCAATTCATAGAGACAGAAAGTCAGGCAGAAGTTGCCAGGGCTGGGAGAGAGGGGAATGCGAAGTTATTGCTTAATGGTTACAGAGTTTCTGTTTGCGGTGACACAAGAGTTTTGGAAATAGATGGTGGCGGTGGTTACTTAACATTATGAATGGACTCACATGCCACCAAATCGTCCACTTAAAAATGGTTAAAATGGTAAAGTCACGTTATGTGTATTTTTCCATGATAAAAAAATTTTTTAAATAGGTTAAATATCATTCTTTTATGATTAGGATAATTAGAATCATTGGTCCTTAATGGGTTGTTATGCATCGTCCTGCAGTTTTTCCACAACGCATCCAGAATCCATGCCACATACTTGATCAGCAAAGAGAAGATCATGCTTTATTCAAGGAACAAAGTTATCAATGAGAGTTACATTTGAGAGTACGTGACAGAGGAAGCAGCAATATATACCTTGTAGAGATGACCAGAAATGGGCCATTGGAGCCAAGACACAGTAGCAGTTGTCACAGCTAGGGACTACTGTGTGTGTTTACATACCAGAGAGAGGACAGTAGGGGAAGGCAGCACCCCCTAGGACAGGGGTGACCCTCATGCAAGGGGTCTGACAATGTCTAAT
Source organism: Enhydra lutris kenyoni (assembly GCF_002288905.1). Lineage (NCBI taxonomy): Eukaryota > Metazoa > Chordata > Mammalia > Carnivora > Mustelidae > Enhydra > Enhydra lutris. The sequence goes on along the minus strand of NW_019154098.1, from coordinate 36,693,896 downwards.
ATGGTTCAGAGAAATGGCCCATCCCGGAAGATGGAGTAGTGGGGCAAGGAATCTGGAAAGGGTGCCATGACAGAGAGTGGGGTAGACAGGTAAACCTGTGACATATGGTGGACAGCTGGGAGGCCTGGATATGAGGGCCAGGCTGCCACCCACAGGCAGGGAAATAGGGCAGGTCTCTGCTGCCGGGGTGGAGTTAAGGATCCACTCAGTTTCACAGATCATGAACTTGGAAATAAGGAAAGCCAGCAAAAGCTTTGAGAATATTTATATCCTTCAATTTAACAATTTGCCTATAGGGAATTTCTTCCACAGAAGTAATTATTTATCACAAAGTTATGACTATTCATACAAACATTTTACTAGCAACAGTGCTTAAAATAACAAAAAATGTGATTCATTTAAATGCCCAAGAATAAAGAAATCCATACAGCAAAATAACATGTAGCCATTAAAAATGGCATCATGGAAGAATTCCCAAAGGCTTGTGAAGATGCTTCCATTTTTGTAAATACTACAGACTGTTCCTTGGTTGGATGGTACTTCTGTAAGGACTCAATGAAAAAATAAGAGGGGATTGCACTGCCAACATTTTATATCTGAAGTCACCTTTGTTACAGAGAACTTCTTTGGGTTGCAGAAGGAGATCATGGGATATGAGAAGTCTTTCTTTTGCTCATTTTATTCATGTTGTTAAAATCTCTTATTACCTTTCTTTACTGAAAGAACACTTTTATAGTCCTGCATTAATGCAGAGACAAAAAACTGTATTAAAAAGTTTGCTTCTCTGGGCTCCTGGGTACTCAGTTTGAGCACCTCTGACTCTTGAGTTCAGCTCAGGTCAGGATTTCTCTCTCCCTCTCCTTCCAACCTCCACCTCCTCCTCTTACTCTCTTTCTCAAAAAGTTTGCTTCTGTTTTTGCAGAGGAGCCCTTCTCAGTGATAAATACCAGTTTCTGTCATTCATTCATTCATTCATTCATTCATTCACTGAATACCTACCTGTGTGCCCAGCATTGGTTAACACCAGACAGAGCCCTTGTTACTGGTTGCTCAAACTCTTAAGACAGACCACCCATAAGCACACCATGTGTGATCGTAGATAGTGATGCTATTTATAAAACTGAACAGGAGACAGCAAGTCTGGCTGGGGGTGACTGCTTCATGTAGAATGTTCTGGAAAGACCTTGCTCTGAGAGGCAGATCTATGACCAGGTCTATATGCCAACCAGTGGAAATGTCCGGCACTTGACACTTCTCTTAAATAGAAATCATGTCCTCTCATACAATTTGTACTTATCTGCCCCGTGTCCAAGTATGGCAGGAGACAGGTGGTGTCTTATTGAGAAGAAACTTTCACTAAATGTCATTCTTGACTCATTTTGTAATTTCTTGAAAAGTCAGAAAAGATATGACCAGGTCATTAATCCAGACTTTACAAAATGAGCTTCAAAATTTTTCTGGTAGAAAATTTCTAGGACACTATTCTAGGTGGATTCTGCCTCCAAGCTTCTAGCTCAGAGTACAGATGACTGACCGTGGAGCCCAGCCCCAGACAGTGCCAAGATAGCTCCTCCTCATCCTCACCCATTCCTCCGCCAGACCCCCCAGTGAGGCCGGCTTTGTGTCAGGGACTCCCAAGAGCCTACAGAGTTCATTTTACTCATTCATCCTGTGAATATTTACTGAGCATCAAGTGTGTGCTGGGCTCTGGGGATGAAATAGGGAGATAGCCCAAAAACATGCCCTGTGCCCACAGAAACTATAGCCTACTGGAAATCGCAGACAATTAAGCAAACAACGACAACAAATTTTAAATTGTAATAATGTAATAATAAGTAATAATAAAATAAGGTGCTTTGGGAATCCCGAGCATAGAGCCCATGAAGAGCCGTGAGAAAAGGGAAGCCAAGGTACTTGCCAGTTCTCTTTACCCATTACGTTTTTAACAGAAAATGTTCAAACCTACACCGAGGTAGAGAGACTAACATAATAATGTCCCATATCCATCACCCAGCTTCAATAAGTATCAATTCATGGTCAATCGTGTTTTCTCTATCCCTTTCCCAACCCCCAACCCCACCGACTCCTTGGATTATTTGAAGCAAATCCCAGGCATGATTTTACTTGTCAATGTTTTTGTGTTTATGTTGTATTTATTTTGTATTTATTTTATCTTCAACTCCTGGTACAATATCTGCTCATGGTAGGTGCTCAATAACTAAATTAATTTGTTTGCTAGATCAATAAACATGTGAGTGTTTGGGAGAAAGGCACGTGACAAAGGGCACTGTCCGCCACATTGGAATTTGGACTCAGTTCTGTGGGCACTGGGAAGGCAGTGCAGCGTCTTGAATCAGAGAGTGACATAAAGCAGTCACTCTGTCTAGAGTGGAAAAAGAATTAGAGGAGGAGTCTTCATCCACAGAGGGATTTTTAGGAGGCAGTTGTACAAATCCAGGCAACCAGACTACAGTTATGTGTAGGAGAGGCTAAGAAATTGGAAGGAGGGAAAGGGTGGATGGGGGGATGAGACAGAGGAAATACCCAAAGTAACACCCAGAGATAGAAAGGGGAAGAGGAAGGAAAATAACCAGTAAGGCAAAACAAAGGAAAGAGGTGAGCCAGAGAAAGACGAGGGAAAGAGTAAAAATGAGAAGATGCTGAGAAGTATGGAGCGAGAAGGACTCATAGCACCAGGGGACTGCCAGGTTCTTACGTTAATCTTATTGAGCCATATTGGGCAAATGCCCTCTGAGAAAGGGTTGCCCATTTCCTGCCAGTTTTCTTTGCCTCTATGGGTTGAGTGCCAGCAACACTCAAGCCACTATTTGATCCGAGGAGAGGGGAGGAAGGGAGGGAAGGAACAAGGGAAGGGCAGCGACAATAGTTCACAGGGTCTTGTGGGTATCCTAGAAGCATCCAGGCAGTGTGGGGGGAGGTGAAGTCTGGGCAGGAAAAGAGCTGGCAGGAACCAAACTGAGGGGGAAGAGCCTCCAGCCAACTGGGGGAGATTCAAGGCCAGGTCTTCTCTTGGAGGAAGCTGGAAGGGGAACAGAGCCCCGGGCTCTGGGCGGATGCCCATTGTCCCTGGAACATCTGAGAGGTGTTTAATAGAATGTGGGTGGCTCAAGGCTCCCACAGACCCTGGCGGCAGGGGAAGGGACAGTTGTCCCTAACCACCACCCTGCCTGCCAGACTTTCAGGTTCAAGGCCTTGGCAAAACAGATCTTAAAATTGAACACCCTTTAGAACCCAAAGCTTGGCAGACAGGGGACCAATATTTGAGATATTCCTGTTTTCTAAACTGGTAGGTTTAATAAGGTTTCCTAGCCACCATGAACACTCATTTGTTTTTGAAGGGCTATGAAGGATTTCCCTCCGCCCAACCAGCCTCTTGCCACACTGCTTCCTGTATGGTCTCAGGTGGGTACAGTCTTGGGTGGTGGCTGACAGTCATGGGTCCAGTTTGCTGATTGGGCAGAGTGATTCCCCACAGCTGCTCAGTAAGGAGCAACTTACTCCTTCTCCCTCCTCCTTCTCCTCCTCCTTCTTCTTCCTCTTTTTTTTTTTTTTTTTTTTCAATTTTACTTAAATTCAAGTTAGTTAACATTTATGTGGTATTATTATTTTCAGGGGTAGAATTTAGTGATTCATCAGTTCCATATAACACCCAGGGCTCATCACATCATATGCCCTCCTTAATACCCATCACCCAGTTACCCCATTCCTCCCAGACCGCTCCCCTCCAGAAACCCTCAGTTTGTTCCCTATAGTTAAGAATCTTTTATGGTTTGTCTCCCTCTCTGTTTTTATCTTATTTTTCCTTCCCTTCCCCTATGTTCATCAGTTCTATTCCTTAAATTCCACAAATGAATAAAACCGTATAGTATTTGTCTTTCTCTAACTGACTTATTTCACTTAGCATAATATACTCTGGTTCCCTCTACATCATTGCATATGGCAAGATTTCTTTTTTTTTTTGATGGCTGAGTAGTATTCCACTGGAAGCATTTGTTCTTGTCCTTCATTTTCCCTCTGGGCCAGCCAGGGGCTGCCACCTGCAAGTGTGTTTGCATTGCAGATTCCACCTTCCCCTGGGGGGAGGCTGACCTTGGACTGGGGTTAGCAGACCCCTTTGGGCAATAACCCTGAGCTAGGCTCCCTCACCTCACTTTCACTGGTGACCAAGGTGGCACTTTGTTAGCTCTTGGATGACTCTTCTGTCCAGAACTTGGTGACTTGCTTTTGGGGGGCCCCTGGAGGGCCTGGAGAATGCTGTGGGCAGCCAGGCTTCTGCAGGAAAGGCTTGGCCTGCAGCAGAGGAAGAAGATGTCCTGACCTGGTCTGTCACTCCCCCAGGGCTCCTGGTGAGATCCCCGACTGTCTTTTTGGCTTCTTCATGGTATACTTGGACAAGTTTCTCCCAGACTCTTCATGGAGTTATTTGTATCAGAAGAGAAACTAACAGGAACAGTAAACCAAAGGGACCCTAAGCAAGGGATTGGTGGGTGTTATACAAATTCCCTTGGTCCAAAACCACACATATTTTACAGAAAAGGGAGCAGCCACCCTTAGTCTCTCTTTCTCAAGAATGTTGGTGGCAGTCTACAGTGCACTTTGTTCCTGTAAGAAGGACAGCCTGTGACACTGCACGTCCTGAACCGGGAAGTTCAGACCTCGTTTGACGGTTTTCCTACTTCTCTCCCTGTCCTCCCAGATGCTGTGGGATCACATCAAACAGGAACCTCTGCCCTCAAGTCTGAACATCTGAATGTCTGGACTTAAAGCTGGTGCTCCTCATGGTACAATACAGTCACAGATCATCATGGACTGGCAGAGAATGTTCTGGATAATGACATTTTCTCTGAAATAAGACCACAGAATTCCTGAAACTGATAGTTTGTAGCCATTTAAAAAAAAGACAGCTTTAAATAATATGTACTCATGACTCTGCCTTAGTTAACAGAGTGGGATGGAGCAGAACATAAACTTGTGTTGATTTAGAATCGCCATTGGCTGGACACTCCTGACAGCATATTCTGTCCATGGGAGAAGCGCAGCCTGCCGTTTCCCTGAATTCCATCAGATCACCTTCTAGCCAGCCATCTGTGTCCCTGCTTCTATTTTAAAAGTCCTAGTTTACTAGTCAAGTTTAATAGTTTCACTTTTGCACCACTCCCCTTGGGTAGGCTTTCTAAAACCACAGATATTCATAGAATGAGAATTTGTAGAGCTAGAAGGAAATTGGAGCTTCCCATTGGTCGCCTGAGGGCAGGATGGCAGATTGCTAAGGAAACCTGAGAATCCAGTGTTCGTACCAAGAAATCAAGATCTCTCTGTGCATCTGAAGGAATCAGTGATCAAGACCTTGTCCCCACTGCCATTGTTGAGGTGAGAGTCTTTTAATTTACAGCTTAATTTCATGGTCACAGTTAATCTGGAACCAGGTCCCAGGGAGAGAACGCTACTGCACCCGTCCGTGTTCAATCCCATCTATGGCAAGTGTCATAGGATTTGGAACTCCCGAAGTCCTCACCTACGGCTCCTGCCCTCTTGAGTCGGGGTGGGATGCAGCCATCGGTAAACCTGGGCAGTTAGGAGGTGTATGAAAAAGTCCAAGCCAAAGATCAGGGACCCTGATGAGAACAGAGGAGCGTCCAGATTCAGTCCCTGTTCCAAAGTGAGAACTGGCAGGTTTGGTGACTGGTTTCTGGGTGAAGTTAGGGGGCAGTCTCAGATAAGACGGCTCTCTAACATGGGTGTGACACAAGCCAGGATTGAGAGCACAAAGATAGGAGCTATTTTAAAAGGATAGGTAGCAGGTTCCTCTCTGTACATATATTTGAGGGGAGGTGGAGGGGGAATACAGTTGTTACTGGCATAACAAGCACTCGGGTTATAACTATTCTGGAAGAGGCTTATGGCATCGCTCTGACTAGGAAGACCCTGTGGTGGAAAGAGCCAGGCCATGTTGCTTCTCTTAGACCAGGTTCTTTCACCAACCAGCTGTATCCTCCTAAGCACATCATAACTTTCCTGACATTTCTTTTTCTTTTTTTTTTAAAGATTTTACTTATTTGTCAGAGAGAGAGAGGGAGAGAGAGGGAGAGAGAGCGAGCACAGGCAGACAGAATGGCAGGCAGAGGCAGAGGGAGAAGCAGTTTCCCTGACGAGCAAGGAGCCCGATGCGGGACTCGATCCCAGGATCATGACCTGAGCCGAAGGCAGCTGCTTAACCAACTGAGCCACCCAGGCGTCCCCTTTCCTGACATTTCTAATACATTTTTTAAAGTCTCTAAAATGAGAATATTTTCAAGGTCTGTTTGATTGGCTCTGTCTCTTTTTCCAGGGTGGTATACTTGCTTGGCTTTTTTCTTTCTTTTTTAAAGATTTTATTTATTTATTTATTTATTTATTTATTTGGCAGACAGAGATCACAAGTAGGCAGAGAGGCAGGCAGAGAGAGAGAGAGGAGGAAGCAGTCTCCCCGCTTAGCAGAGAGTCTGATGTGGGGCTTGATCCCAAGACCGTGGGATCGTGACCTGAGCCGAAGGCAGAGGCTTTAACCCACTGAGCCACCCAGGTGCCCCTTTTCTTTCTTTTTTAAAAGAATGTATTCATTTATGAGAGAGAGAGAGAGAGAGAGACAAAGAGCAGAGGGAGAGAAGCAGACAAGCTGCTGAGCAGGAAGCCTGATGCAGGGCTTGATCCAAGGACCAGGAGATCGTGACCTGAGCCAAAAGCGAACACTTAACCAACTGAGCCACCCAGGCGCCCCTAATTGCTTGTTTTTCCAACAGTGCACTTGTGTATTGCGGCTGAGACAGCTACATCAGCCTTACGGCCTTATCAGCTGTATCCAGTAGAAGCTTTGTCTCTCTGTCAGGGCACTGCCTGCCTCCTGTGGTTTGAAGCTAGTGGATTAAGTGATGGTGACCGGCTGCCCTAGTTGCAGGACTCGAACTTCCAGCACTGTCCTAATTTCCTTGCTGTACCCTCTCTGGGACTTACTTGCTATTGTGCAACCTTAGGAAGGTTTTTTGGTTTTGTTTTGTTTAAGTTGCAGTTAAAAAAAAAAAATCACATCACATAAATTCACCATCGTAACCATTTTTTTAAAAAGTGTACAATTTGGGGCGCCTGGGTGGCTCAATGAGTTAAAGCCTCTGCCTTCGGCTCAGGTCATGATCCCAGGGTCCTGGGATCGAGCCCCACATCGGGCTCTCTGCCTGGCGGGGAGCCTGCTTCCTCCTCTCTCTGACTGCCTCTCTGCCTGCTTGTGATCTCTGTCTGTCAAATAAATGGATAGAATCTTAAAAAAAGAAAAGTGTACAATTTAATAACTTTTAGTCCATTCACAATGTGGGCCAACCATCACCATACTCCAGTTCCAGAAGATTGTTACTATCCCACAAAGAAACCTTGTTACCCGTGGAGCAGTCACTCTCCATTTCCCCTTCTCCAACTCCTGGCAACCACTAACTGCTTTCTGGCCCTTTGGATTGGTCTCTTCTGAATTTTCATGTAGATGGAGTCATAAGAACCGTGTCCTTTTGTGTTTAGCTTTTTTCACTTAGCATGATGTTTTCAGGGTTCGTCTGTGTCATGGCACGTGTCGGTGCCTCCTTCTTTTGTATAGCTGAATAATATTCCACTGTAGGCACATCGCACATATTGTTTATCCGTCCATCTACTGGTGGACATTTGAGTTGTTTCCAACTTCTGGCTGTTGTGAATAGCGCTGCTATGAATGTTTGTGTGTAAGTTTTTGCTTGAACACCAGTTTTCAATTCTTTGGGGTACATACTTAGGAGAGGAATTTCTGGCTCATATAGTAATTCTATGTTTAACTTTTGGAAGAACTACCAAACTGCTTTCCATAGCAGCTGAACCATTTTGCATTCCCATCAGCCACTTGTGAGGGTTCCAGTTTCACGGTATCCTCACTAACACTTGTTATTTTTTTTATTTCTTTATTATAGCCACCCTAGTGGGGGTGAAGTAATATCCCACTGTGGTTTGGGTTTGTATTTTCCCAATGATCAGTGATGTGGACTTATCCTTCAATGTGCCTGTTGGCTATTTGCATATCTATTAAAACCTTTTGCCTGTTTGTTTCATTGGATTGTTTTTTGTCTTTTTGTTGTTGAACTGTAAGAGTTCTTTATATAGTCTGGATACTAGACCCTTATCAGAGGTATGATTAGCACATATTTCTCCCATTCTATGGATTGTCTTTTCACTTACTTAATGGTGTCCTTTGATTTATAAGTTTTAATTTCAGATGAAATTCAAATCATCTAATTTTTAATTCTGTTGCTTGTGGTTTTGGGTGTCCTATCTAAGAAAATGTTGCCAAACCCAAGGTCATGAAAAGCTACCTTTTTGTTTCTCTAATAGTTTTATGTTCTTACATGTAAGACTTTGATCTATTTTGAGTTAATTTTTGCATATGGTCTGAGGTAAGGGTCCGACTTCACACTTTGCATATATATAACCAGTTACCTTGACAACACTTAGGAAGGTGCTTATAACTATTAGTTTAATTCCACAGCAGCTAACCATATCAACGGTGCTATGATTTCCATATATTGTGCCCATGCATTGTGGGCACTGTTGATTGTCTACCGGTATCCATTATGCCTTTTTTCTTCCTAACAGAATCCTAGTTTTGTACCTACTTCTGTCCCACATGATTCAGGGTAAGGTGATCCCACTCTGTGCTCCAGAGCAAGCCCAAATCTGCTGTTTTCATTGTGTAGTCCTAAAGGTCCTTTCAGGGGTTTTATGGTGTCAAAAATATCTTCATAATAATATTAAGGTGTTTTTTGCCCTTTACTCTGCAGCTGACATTTGCGCCAATGATGCCAAAGCACTGGTGGGTAACGTCATTAGTCGCATATTGTACACACTATAGTTGTAGCATTGTATTCTTGCATTGCACTATGTACCTGCAGGAAAAAACCAACTAGCTTCTCTTAATGTCTTTGATGAAGTAAAAAAATTTTAATTCTATTAAATTTTGACCCTTGAATACACATCTTTTTGATATCTGTATTTTAAAAAATGGCAAGTATTCATAAATCCCTTCTCTACATATTAAAGTATGATGGTTGTCTTGAGGGAAAGCACATGCGTGATTGTTTGGGTTGTGAACGAATTTAGCTCCTTTTTTGCTTGGAAGAGTGATTGACAAACTATGATGACTTAAACTTGAGTATTTCGTAGACATAATCTCAAACTTGGACAAAGTGAGCCACTTCAGAGAAAACAATGGACAATACTTGTTACCAGTGATGAAGGTCAAGCTTTTGAGCAATATTAGAATTTTAGAAAAATTTTTAGAAATTTTTTAGAAAATTTGTGTCAGTGTGAGCTTGACATCTTCCCAATATTGATTAATAGCTATTTAAAGACTTCTCTGATAAGATCAGGGGTGATATTAATTAGATTATTTTGATATCATAGAATGAAATGTATCAATATTTGGAAGATCTACATAACTCAGTGGACTAGTATTTTCCAGATGACCAATGCTTGACTTTGCAAAATTATGCATGGGTTAAAGATCCACTCAAGGTGCCAGATAGATGAGTAGATATAACAGAATATAAAAACTTCACTGATGTGATTTCAGATCCACATTATAACTGATCTTCAGGAAATTAATTTTGAGTTTGAGTGCATATCAAGTATATCTACAATTATCTGGCAAAGCTATTAAAATGTTTCTTTCTTTTCTAACTACATATCTGTATAAGACAAATTTTTTCCATATGGTCTAAACAAAGTAACATTGACTATTTTTCAGTTTTAATTTTTACTGTAACCAATATTGATAGATATAACCCACATAAACAGTGTCCTGAGACCAATAGTTTTGAGAACTGCTGGTCTAAGCCATAACAGTATCATTGAGTTAGTAATTTTATTGTTACTAGAATTTGCCCTAGCTCTGTGTATCATTTGTTTTAAGTGATACTAACTTTCTTCCTTGTTTAAGCCAGAGTAATTAAAGGTTTACTATTGCTCACAACCTGAATATTCTGAATGGTACACCATGTTACAAGCTTCAAACCCCAATGGACTCCTTTTCTCTGATGAAGTGTATCTAATGCTAAAATATCTTCAGTGGTTTTTGTTTCCTATATTATTTGATGCATTTTATTGCATTTTTCTGTATTATAAGTAGCATAATCATTTAAATACAAGTAATTTGATTCTTATTGTTTACCATTCACAAGATACAGTGAGCTTAACACCACACTGACTTCCTTCTGGCTAGCTGCTGCTTTTTTTAAGCTTCTCCAAGATGTCATGCCTAATGTTGTTATTCTATCTGCAGTCTCAAATTCTTCCAATTCCTCAGCCTGTTCTGAGTACAGCAATAAAGATCTCATGAGCCTCAGCTTAGGACTCACCAGGGTCTAAAAAGATGTTTACTATTTACCTAGAGTTTGTGCATGGTGGAGAGTTCTGGGTTACAGGGAGCTCTTACTCTTTTTTGCTGTTATATTCTTTGACCCGGTCTCCTTGTTGGTTTTCCTTCCTAGTCTTTCAGTTTCTGTGAATCCTACAGTGGGCATCCCAAGTTTTTTACCTTCTCAGCATTTCTTCTCTGGAAACAGCATTAATGCCATTCTGATTTTCTTTTGAGGAACCAAAAGTGCATGTGATTTTTCTGGGGACTGTTATTCAAGGTACTCTTTCCATCGCCTGCCAAAGTGAAGGCAGGTGGCCCAAATTAAGCCAAGCAGGTTCTGTCTCCCCTTGGATACAGAATCTTGGTTGAAAAGAAGAAAGGATAAAAAACCTTTGAAGTTAGTACTGGGAAGAGGTTTTCCCTTTGTCCTTGGTACCTGATTCCTCAGACTCTCTCTAGTTCCTGTCCTTTCTGAGGCCTGGATGTTCAAATTTTCCATAGATTTGTAAGCCACCTATATTAGTTATTGATTATTTTTTGCTAAAAGGAGCAGAGTCCGAATGTGCTACTTTTGACCAAGAACTTGGACAGAGATGTGAAAACTCCACAGAGTCTTGTGGCTCTCACCCATAGATCAGAGACTAATGAATGACACTGATGGACAGCGGTGGATTGATTAACCTAACTACCAGCTACTTCCCTGGTTGAACATTCACCATCCTGTATCAGATCCATCCATCAGATCACGTCACTGTGGATACGGAGCACAGGTCTAGGCCAAGTCTGTTCCCTCCAAGTCTGTTCCCTCATATCTTGGATGCCTCATGAAGACTAAGCACTGCCTGGTCCCAATTATTTTTCTCCCCATCAGTTCTGTGCTCATGGGTCCCAATATTCTTCAGACTCAAGATTTCAGTGAATTTACAGTAGAGAAAGGACACTTACCTGTTTTATACACATCTTTATCATGCATCAGAAAGAACATGGAACCACACGTAAGAACACCTGAATTCAAACCTCAAGTTTGAGGGCAAATCATTTCATTTCTCTTGAGTCTCAATTTCCTCATTTGGGAAATAGGGCCTGTAATTATTTCTGCTTTACTTGCCTTTCCGAGAGGTTGCAAGGATCAGATTAGATGATGGAGATGACAGCCCGTAATTCCCTAGACTGAGTTCCTAAAGGATTGAGATCTTTTACCTGCATTCCAGGTACATGGCACAACACCTGGTTCATAGTAAATATGTTAGTTGAATTAATCCACTTTGGGTGGGAATCAACTAGAATTGGGACTAAATCGGTAATGGGGGTAAAAAAGAGCAGATCTGGGAACAGATCTTTGACAAGACATTACTCTTGTCTTGTTCTTTGGATCTTCTTTCAGGACCCTTTATACTAGACTGAAGTTTTGCAACACTGAAAACCTGAGTTTTCTTCCTCCCTAGTTGCCGTTGACTGGAACAACCTGAAAGAACAGCTGAGCAATTCATCGGGCACTTGTGGCTTAGAAGGAGCTGGGCGCCCTCTCTAAATGAGATTTCTATTGACAGCCGGGCTCCAGTGGGGATGTTACAATTTTGTGGTCACAGGTTACAGGCATTGTTCAAAGCTTGCGAGAAAGCTTTTGCTAAAGCCCAGCTGCCTTCAGCTTTGCATCAACTTGGACAAACCGCCACATTATTCCCAGACCACAAAGATTGTTGAGTATCCCTCACAAATTTTCCTAGAATGAAATAAGCCAGCATATATAGGTACATGCACCCTTGGAATGAAGCAAAAGCCAATGGAATTTTTTTATTGTTAATTAAAAACTTATTTTTATTGAGGTCAAATTTATATTCAATAATACTCAGAGCTCTTAAAAGTACAATTGGATGAATTCTTTCAAATGTATATACCTAAGTAACCAACCCCCCCAATCAAGTTGTAGGATATTTCTGTCACCTTAGAAAGTCATCTTCTGTCCCCTTCTTTTCAATCCTTGCCCAACCAGTAGAATTTCATATAAATGGGATACCGTATATTGTTTGTTTGTTTGTTTGTTTGTTTTTGGTCTACTTTGCTGTGTCTGGATCTTGTTTTTGAGATTTATCTTTGTTGCCTGTATCTATAATTCATTTTTAGAAATTGCTGACTAATGCTTCATTATATAAATATACAATTTGTTTATCAATAATGTTTTTGATATTTAGTCTTGTTACTGTGCGTATCAGCCTTTCATTATTTTTTATTGCTGAGTAATACCCCGTTATACAAATACACCATACTTTATCTCTCCTCTAGTTGAGAGACATTTAGGTTGTTTCTAGTTTTTTACTATTATGAATAAAGCTGCTATAAAGATGCCTAGGGTGCCTGGGTGGCTCAGTTGGTTAAGCAACTACCTTCAGCTCAGTTCATGATCCTGGAGTCCCAGGATCGAGTCCCACATCAGGCTCCCTGCTGAGCGGGGAGTCTGCTTCTCCCACTGTGACCTCTCCCCTCTCATGCCCTCTCTCTCTCTCTCTCTCTCATTCTCTCTCTCTCAAATAAATAAGATCTTTGAGGCACCTGGGTGGCTCAGTGGGTTAAAGCCTCTGCCTTTGGCTCAGGTCATTATCCCAGGGTCCTGGGATCAAGCCCCAAGTCAGGCTCTCTGCTCAGCAGGGAGCCTGCTTCCTCCACTCTCTGCCTGCCTCTCTGCCTGCTTGTCATCTCTGTCAAATAAATAAAAATAATAAAATCTTTTTTTAAAAAAATGCCTAAAAAGTCTTTTTGTGGAAGTATGTTTTATCTAGGAGTCCAACTGCTGGGTCACACAGTAGGTATATACCTAACTTCATAAAAAATGGTCAGACCCTTTTTCCATAAGGTACCATTTTACATTCCCACCAATGAGGTATAAATTGTTTCAAATCCTTACTTGTACTTGTCTTCCAGTTTAATCATATTACTGGGAATGATGTGGTTGGTATCTCACAGGATCAGTGGGATTTTAATGGAATTTTCTATATTTGCTATACACACTTCTAGGCAGGATAGATCAGAACAATAGGAGGATCCTGGCATCAGTTAGATGTTCTGGTACTCCACACTTGTCTTTTCCCTGTCTTTCACCAACTTCTGCTGATATTTCCTTCATAATCTCCTCAAAATCACACCCCTTTCCATTTTCAGAGTTATCACTGTATTTAATGCTCTGACAGTTTCTATTCTGGGGTTGAACCCTTGAACCTAGATCAAACTCTAGCTCTTGCTCTAGAAGAGACGGGATCCTTGAGGGAAAATGGTATCAAGAAAGGTATTTCCTGGGGCACCTGGGTGACTCAGTGGGTTAAAGCCTCTGCCTTTGGCTCAGGTCATGATCCCAGGGTCCTGGGATGGAGTCCCGCATTGGGCTGTCTGCTCAGCGGGGAGCCTGCTTCCTTCTCTCTCTCTCTCTCTCTGCCTGCCTCTCCGCCTATTTGTAATCTCTGTCTGTCACATAAATAAATAAATAAATCTTAAAAAGAAAGAAAGAAAGAAAGAAAGAAAGAAAGAAAGAAAGAAAGAAAAGGAAAGAAATGTGTCTCCCTCTTACCTCCACCTCATCTCAGCCTTTTGGCCTCCTTCAGAATTATAATTTCACTGGAGTGTGCAAGTCAGAATAGACACCATGGCCATTCTAGCATGTGTAACAGAAAGCTCTTTGGGTATTAAAGATGATTTCCAGGAATCATAGGACTTAATCCAGTGATCATCAGAGCTTCATCAAGAGAATACAGTCAAGGATGACTTCAAGGTTTTGAGTCTAAAAAGCATCTCTCTTTTTATCCTGAGACTTTCATCTCCAAAAAACCCATTTGGTTTATGGGAGCTCTCCAGGGTACTGGACTTCTGCCTGAAAACATCCCTGACACCAGACTAGCATTATGCCCGCTAATTAGTATCTCGTGTGTTTTGAACGTTGTCCTCCTGATGCCAGCTTTTAATCCCAACTCAAGTTCTGCATGTCTATGACTGTCTTTAAGACAACCTCTCTACTTTTCTACCTCCTCAGCCACTGTGTTAGGTCAAGCCACCATGGTTTCCCAACTTAGTGCTTCTAAAAGGTTAATGTGCAAATGAATCAATTTGGGATCTAATTCTGGATTTGGGGAGAGACCAATATTCTGCAATTCCAACAAGCTCATGTGTCCGTCTGATGCTGCTGCTCTATGGATCACACCGAGTAACAAGGCACTAACTAATTTTCCTACTACCACTCTTGTCCCTCAACACTAGAGTTATCATTTTGAAAACAAAACCTTTTGAAGAATTCTAGTTATGCTTAGAATGAAATCTAGTCTCCTTGTGGCTAGAAGACCCTTGTTGCGTGGACAGACCTCTGTTTACTTCCCCTGCCATCTTAAGTATATCCTTCCCCTCATTATCTATATATACTTCAGTCTCCTGGAACTTTTATTACACTTATGGAGGATCACATTGTTCCCAACCCCAGAGCTTTGTACATGCCATTTTACCTCCTTGGAACCCCTTATTTTTTGTAGGACTATCTCTTTCTATTATCTAGGGGTCAGCTTAAATGCTCCTTTCTTAGAAACACCCAATTGGAAGGTAAGCTCCATGGTGATAGAAACACATCTATTTTATTCCTTTTGTAGTCTCAGCACATAGTCCACCCTATGTGTGGTATATAAATACCACACATTCTACCCAAACTGGTCCTGAGTAACATAGCTTTTGTTGTTTGTTTATGTTTCAAATAGATAACTTGGTTTTCTGGCTGGTACTCCAATCACTGACTACATCCTTATAGTTTTCTTTTCTTTTTTAAAGGTGTATTTTTTTTTTAATTTTAGAGAGAGAGAGAGCAAGTGGGGGGAGGGGGAGTGAGAGAGAATCTTCAAGCAGACTCCCTACTGAGCAGGAAGCCTGATGTGGGGCTTAATCTCGTGACCCACAAGATCATGACTTGAGCCAAAACCAAGAGTCTTATGCTTAACCACTTGAGTCACCCAGGTGCCCCAAGAATTGCCTATAGCTTTCTAACTGCTTTATCTCTAGATTTTCTGCATGTTAACTCATTTTGTTCTCCATCATCAGTTAGTGAACCTGAAACATCCAAAGATGCCTATGACCTAATGTCCAGAACCTGTTAATATGGTGCCTTTCACGGCAAAAGTGACATTGGGGATGTAAGTGAAGGATCTTGAGATGTCAAGATTTTCCTGAACTACCTAGGATCAGAGCCAAAGAAAGATGATGACAAAAGCAGAGGTCAGAGAGAGAGAGAGATTTAAACTTGTTATGCTGCTGGTTTTGAAATGGAGGAAGGGTTCATGAACCAAGGAATGCAGATGACCTTTAGAAGCTTGAAAAGGCCAGGATTTCTTACCTCCAGAAATGTAACATAATAAATTTGTGTTGTTTCAAGCTACTAAATTTGTGGCAACTTGTTACATCAGCAGTTGAAAACCAGTACAGTTAGAAACAAAGAGAACATTCCAAACCCAAGTACCAGCCAGATACCAGCCAAACATCATCTCTGTAAGCAGGTCCTTCTAAAGAGCAGCATCAGTCCACAATGTTAACTCTCTCCTGTACAGACCTATAGCCAGCCAAACATCAAACATGTGAGAGGAACCAGCCAAGATCAGCAGGGCTGTCTACCCACACCACAGACAGCTACAGAAGTATGAATGAGTCCAGCCAAGACCAAAAGAACCCCCCAGGGTATTATTATAGTGGGCAGTAGCATTAAACGTATTTTAAGCCACTGAATTTCATGATGGTTTGTTATGCAGCAATAACTGAATAATTCACATGGAATTCAAGGAATTTATTTATTTATTTATTTATTTATTTATTTATTTATTTATTCGAGAGAGAGAGCACAAGCAGGCAGAGTGGCAAGCAGAGGCAGAGGGAGAAGCAGGCTTCCTGCTGAGCAAGGAGCTGGACGTGGGACTCAATCCCAAGACCCTGGGATCACGACCTGAGCCAAAGGCAGATGCTTAACTGACTAATCCACCCAGGTGTCCTGGAATTCAAGGCTTTTGAATAGGAATTCATAAGCCCAACCCATATACCTCATCTTATCTCTTGTTCAGCAACTATTTTATTTATACTGGTCTATGTCATGTCAACCAATCTTTGTTCTTTCCTATCACCATACTTTCCTCCATGTCATCCCCTTATCTGGTATGCCTTTTTCATCCACATCTTTCTTTGCCTACTATTTCAGAATATAATTGACAGGCATTTGGCATGTACTTTTATAAGCATCTGACTTTCCAAGTCTAGTCAACTGAAGCCATTTGGAATTTGGTTAGGATCATGCAGTGTGTTACTAGCATTAGAGAGGCTTTTAAGTCATTGCCATCTGCAAGCTCTCAAAAGAACAAATCCTTTAGGAAACATTTCCCCTTAGATGAGAAACTGGAGTTGGTGAGAGAGCTGCCAGTTATTTTTTTCCTATTAGTGAGAAGGAGGTTTATTGATTCTTTGAGTGCTAACGGAGCTCTTATTTCTTCAGTCCCATGGCCAAACTGTCTGGTACTCTCATTGGAACTTTATTGTTTTTATAAAGGCCAAGAGCTCACCTTGCCCAAAGTTAGGCAGCTTGTTGTGCTTCCTCGCCATCCAAGAGTTAAATCTAGCTACAAAGTCTTAAAATCAGCCAGTCCTCCAAGGTAAGATCTTCAAATTTGTTGACAATCCCAGAATGGCAAATCAGCAGATACTCTCACTGGGTTGTAAAAAAGAAACACAAGAACCAATATTTAGGGACTGCTTACTCTGTGCCAAGTTTTGGGCTCGTTTATGGAAATACAAAGGTGAAATACAGAAATAGTTCTTAAACTTATGGAATGTGCAATATTGTGTACAAACGATAGTTAATGTCAGAAACAAATAACATCCCTAGGTCACCAATGAAATATAAAGACATTTGAAGATGAAAAAAAAAAAAAAACCTGACAATCATGATGTCATCTTAAGGCTATCCTAATGTCTTTTGTATGATATGATCTATACATTTCTAATTTATGTGCCAATATTTCATAACAGTCCTGTACTCAACAATACTTACCGAGTGCTGACTATATTCTAGGCACTCTGTTTGACACCAAGGAAAACATGAAAAAGGCTGATATAGTCCGAGCTCCCGTGAATCATGCTTTCTATCTAAACATTAATAGCAAGAATAAAATATCTGGGCCACAAAAGTGTGGTTCATCTTACATTATTTGTATATTCCACATTATTGCAATTTTTATATTTTGTTAAATCATCAAATACACTCCTAAAAATTATGTGTTTTTGTGGCAGAGCTCTTTGACAGAGAGAGTGGGGTGTAGATTAAGTGGATGGTCAGAGTTAGATTATGAATGAACTGAGAAAGAAAGAGCAGAAGTTGGGACTTTTGGTGATGTCTTCAATGGACTGCCCAAGCATCTCACTATTTGTATAATGAATATTGTGAAAAGAGCACTGCACTTAAAATCAAGAGTCCTTAGTGTCCTTTTTGCCGTGAAACACAGCTGTGTGGTTTTGGGCCAATGACTTCAGACCTTTTGTCTCCTGTAAAAACAGGAATTTCAGCTCTGCTCAGCTCTGTAAGCTCAGATCTGTAACTCTCTGATCTATTTCTCCCCTACAATTGTTATTGACATTTCTCTGTGACTTCTGAAAGTTTACATTAGAGAGAACCGGCAATCTAGACACAGAACTGTCGGTAAAGTCACGGGTTACTAATACTCATTTCAGCAGCAAGAATGGGAAGCAGCAAAGTGCATTTGCTAATTAACCAGGGCCTCTTTGTTTTTAGGCAAACGGGATTTGGGGCGCTAGCCCAGTAGGATCACTGACTGTGAAAGCCTGTTTTAGCCACTGTTTCAAAGAGAACACAGCTTCAATTTCAGGATGTTCGCCCTGGCTCAGGGACCAGGACAGGAAGGGAGAGGATGTTAAGGCGTGTGTGGCCTTTGTCATTCTGCTTGCCCACAGACCAATGGACTGAAAATAGTGTGCGTGAATTTGCCTTTTAAATTTTGTTCTGCTGTGGAGCCTGAACATGAATGGTTTCTGCCTCAGCAGCCAGGGGAACCCTTGGGGATGCAGGCTTTGCCAGTCAGTCCCTTAAAAGCCATCAGGGGCCAGTTAGGGATATTTCTTAGCTTGAAAATGTAAAGAGGTGTCAAGCAAAATGAAAAATATAAAAATGTTATTAGAATCATAATTAGAATTAGAATTCACAAACCAAAAAATATGGATGCTTGAAGAATTTCGGGGTACACTTTGTGGAGGGGAGCCCATCCAATTCCTTCTCACCAGGGAATCTTGCCCGTGAAACTCCCAACAGCATTAGTTGATGACTCACTCCTTAAACCCTGGGTGAAGAATGATGACACGGGCAAATAAATATTAATGAAGCCATCTAGGGCATCAATATTTATAAAGAACTATTACTGTGTAAAAGGCAGACGGCAGGGAGGATAGAGGGCACCCTCTGCCTTTAGCTAATTCCTGGCTGCAAAGGATTCTCATACCTCACGGAAACTACCTCCCCAGACACCCAGTTCTCTCCCCACTTCCAGCCCAGGCCTCGTTATTTAGAGTCAGCCTCTTGTTTTTCCCAAAGGTATGTTTTGGTCACACATCCCTGAATAGCTCTTCCTCCCATCTTCACAGCAAATATCTAATCCAGCATGACTTTCCTGCACCCCTGTGCATTCCCGAGGTACTGGTACCTTCGTGGCTACCCGGGAAATGCAAACACTTTTTTTTTTTTTTTAAGATTTTTATTTATGATGGAGAGAGATAGCGAGAAAGGAAACACAAGCACAGGGGAGCTGGAGAGGGAGAAGCAGGCTCCCCACTGAGCTGGGAGCCAGATATGGGGTTTGATCCCAAGACGCTAGGATCATGACCTGAGCCCAAGGCAGATGCTTAATGACTGAGTCATCCAGGCGCCACGCAAGCACTTTTTAATATTCGCTTGAGTAAGACACGCTGTGAAGGTGAGTCTGATCTGTGCAAAGAAGCCGGCATCCCGAGGTTGTTAGTAAGGTTCAATGAGCAAATGCACATGAAGTTCTTATATAGCATCAGACGTATGAGAGACATTGGTACACTTTACCATCATATTCACGGGGCCCTGGCAGGAACCAGATGGCACGTTCAAACCACAGAATCCCGGGAGGGTTTCATAAAGGGTCTACAGGTATTTTACTAAGGTAATGGGCAGCGTGTAAGGGTTAAAGACAAGGGATTTGGCAGCACTGTGGGGATAGTGATGGTAAGAACTCTAAAGGGGTTAGGGCTAGGGGAGGGAGTAGTTCCCAGAACCCAGGAAGGACTGCAAGGAACTGCCTCCCTCACCCCCATCGGAGATGAGGTCTTCCTGAAGGAACACTGCCAACCCATGTGATCTGAAGGGAGGGAGTACCATACCCCGGGAACAGATGCTGCTCCTTCTCTCTCCTCCTTCCTCCCTCCTTCAGTTCTTGCTAGTACCTCCTTTCAGCTGAACCCAGCTTGAAGTGAACCTGTTTCTACAGTCCACTGCGGCTCAGCCTTCCAGGGCTCAAGGTAGGGAGGACAGGCAAGCAGAAATTACCCAGGAGAGCTAACTTTAGAATCTCACCTGTTCCAACTAGCTGAGGAGATGGAGACAACTGGTCACTCTAAGGTGGTTGTTTTTATTTTTTATTTTTTTACCTTGACATTTTTTTTAAAATTTTATTTTTATTTAAATCCAATTAATTAGCATATAGGGTATTATTAGTTTCAGCAATCTAAGTTAAAGAGACATCTGAACTGGGGTGCCTTGGTGGCTCAGTTTAAGCGTCTGCCTTTGGCTCAGGTCATGATCCTAGGGTCCTGGGATTGAGTTCTGCATTGGGCTCCCTGCTCAGTGGAAAGCCTGCCTCTCTCTCTCCCGCTCCCCCTGCTTGGGTTCCCTCTCTCACTGTCTCTCTCTCTCTCTCTCTCTCTCTGTCAAATAAATAAATAAATAATCTTACAAAAAGAGAGAGAGAGACATCGGAACTACCAACTAGCCAACAAGACAGCATAGGAAATGGGAATGTTCCCTGGTGGGTCACCTGAGTAGGTAAATAAGAAGCCACATTTTGTTGGTATCTCCATTATATGTAAATAGTGCGTCTAAACCAAATGAGAGTTCGAAAATAACGTGTTCTCTTCAAGCAGTGCTTTCTCTTTTATGTTGTTTATTCAGCAAACACATATAATAAAAAATTTACTCGGTGCTCTTCTGAATTCATCATAGTTCCTGATCCCGTTGAACCCCATTGAATAAAAATTCTATTTTGGTATGTATCAAAGATCCAATCCAATAATTCTGCGATGTTCAAATTTGGAATTTGTATTCGTTTGTGAGGGCCGCTGCAACAAAGTAGGACAACTGACTTAGAAATGTACCATGTCATGGTTCTGGAGCTAGACGTCCAAGATCAACCCGTCTGCAGGGCCCCGGTCTGTCTGAAGGCATAGCAAAGACTCTGTACTAGATCTCTTTCCTAGCCTAGTCTCTGGTAGTTCCTTGACTGGCGGCAGCGTATTCTAATCTTTACACATGGTGTTCTCCCCATGTGCGTATCTTTGTGTCCAAATCTCCCCTAATTTTTTTTTTTTTAATATTTTATTTATTTATTTCAGAGACAAGTAGGCAGAGAGGCAGGCAGAGAGAGAGGAGGAAGCAGGCGCCCCGCTGAGCAGAGAGCCCAATGCAGGGCTCCATCCCAGACCCTGGGATCATGACCTGAGCCGAAGGCAGAGGCTTTAACCCACTGAGCCACCAGGAGCCCTGTCTCCCCTAATTCTGTAAGGATATCAGCCATAGTGGATTAAGGCCCGCCTGAATGACCTCAGTTTAGCTTGGTTACTTCTATCAAGACCCTTTGTCCAAATAAGGTCAAATTCTGAGGTATTGAGGGCTAGAACTGCAACGTATCTTTTGGGGGAGGCACACTTCAACTCCTAATAGAATTCTCTGGGCTAACGTTTCCTCCTCAGGGCAGACAGGAGGAGCTGGCTGTGGGGTTATCTCTGTGTCCTGCTTCCATCGAGCCAGGTAAGCAGCCACCTGTGGGGAATGATAGGTTGGAGTTGGGGATCGCCTCAGGAAGCAAGGAGCCCCAAGGGAGATGACTCCCTGATATTAAGAAGCAAAGAATAAGAGCAAAATTAATATAAATCATCCACTTTCAAGGGAATCCAAGGCGGCACATGAGCAAACAAAGCCCTCGGTCTTATCGTAGCAGCAGGACACAGAGCCCCTTGGGGACTTGCAGCATGGTCGCCCTTCCTGGGCACTCGTGGAAACAGCTTCGACCAGAGCAGCCATCAGTGTCCCCCGCCTCACAGAGCACGCCCCTAAAGCTTAGCTTTCAGCAGTGCACAACACATCTAGGTCAAGCCAGACCCTACCAGAAACAGTTTAGACTATTAACTGCAGAACAACTTGAACGTGGTTAGCCTGTTACTTCCTCACAAACATTTTGCCCCTAAAATTCTTGGTTGGGGACAAAAAGCAATCTGTTTTCTTTCCTCCTCACAGCGTCCCTCTTCCTCCTGTTCCTCCCTCACCCTCAGCATCCGCTACCCTTTCATGTGTGCCTTCTCCCTCACGTTAACCACAAAAGTGAATGTTAATATTTCCCAGGATTTTGTCCCTGGCCCATCCACTTTTCTTCCCCTGTCCGGTCCCAAGGCTCTTTGGTGTCCTGGTTGCAACCACAGTCCACCTTCAATTTCTCTGTTCTCCATGTCTGCGTCGGACAGAGCCCTGCGTTTGCTCTAGTGAACCGCCTGCCACGGTGAGTGGTTTCATCTCCTTCATGTCTTGTTTGTCATTGTATTTCCTGGTGCCTCAGAATGATTGACACGTGATTGTCACTCAGTAAATATTGGCCGAATTGCACAGGACAAGACAACTCCAAAATATTTATCTCCACAGCCCTCCTGAGCTTCAGAGGCGTCCTTACATCTGCCATCTTGTCATTCCAGAGGTGCCCACATGTCCCAAACTGGACAACTCCCAGTCTGCTTTGCTCCCCCTGGATGGCCCAATGGTGGCCCTCACCGCCCACATCAGAAGCCTGAGGAGCTCTCTCTCTGTTTTCAGTCAGTCACGAGCCCCTGAACATTCCTCAGACCTAGCCCATCTCCAGCCCATTCCCCACTAGATAGAATACAGACTCCATGGAGAGTTCCAGTGCCTACAGTAGAGCCTGCCACATAATGGGTGCTCAAAAATATTTGTTCAGTGAATGAATCTCGCTAACACTAAGTTCAGAGTGCGGACTACTTCAGTTATCTGTGCGGCTTCTCCCCACAATGTAGTGCCTTAAAACAGCACTCATTTCTCAGTCCAACAGGTGGTTCTGGGGCTGGTCTCGCCTGGACTCGCTCCAGAATTGCTAGAATGGCTCTCTGAGTGGGGTGCCTCTGTTCCCCAGCTTGTCTCTCATCACCCAGTAGGCCTGCCGGACTTCTGTGCAAGACGGGGCTCTCAGGGCGCCCAGGGGGAGAACCTGTAGCTGCTTGGCCTCTTAAGGCCTAGGCTTTAAAGACCCATTAGTTCACGTCTGCTGCATTCTACTGACAAAACCCTGTCACAAGGCTCGGTCCAGTTCAAGGGTGTGAAGGACACAAACCTCTTTGCAGGAGGGGTGACAGTGTCCCCTGACAGAAGGGTGTGAACACAGGAAGACATAGCTCCTGGCCACCATCTCTCTCCGTTTCCTGGAGCAGCCTCCAGTTGCCCAAGCTTACGCGCTCTTCAAATCTGCTTTCCGCAGGGCTTCCAGAACCATCTTTCCAAATCACAGCTCTGACCCTGTCATCTTCCTTCATTTTCTTCCAACAGATAGAAGCTGCAAACAAGATAGCCTTTGAATAGCAAATGGTTAGCTATAATTACAGCCCCATATACCTTCCACTGACAGTCCTTTAGTGCAGGGCAGATGGTGACGCCTGGACACGCGCACCCACGGGCCAGCTGGGGACGCGGCCGGTTGGGGACACCGCAGCGCTTTGTGGGTGACACAGAGACACCCCCCGCTGAGGGCAGCGGCAACAGCCTGCAGTTGCTTTTCCGACTTGGCCATGTCCCCATTTCGACTGTGAATTGAAGTCTCCCAAAATGGGGAGTGGCAAAGGGGAAAGCTGCCCAGAAGGGAGGTTCCACACCAAGGGCAGGCCGTTGGGGAAAGGCTGAAACTGTGGGGAGAAGTGGTGGGGTGGGGGATGGAACCGGGACCCTCTCCCTCTTGCTTCAGGGCTGTCAGTCACTAAGACAGTCTGCGAATTTGGAATTACAGAGAATGGACGCTTTCCTTAGCTTTTTGTTTGTGTTTCCTTTCAATCTATGATTGTCAGTGTTGAAAGAGATGCCGACATCTTAAAGGCTTTTGCTAACAAGCTTCTGAGAGCCAAGTTGCCCCCATTAGCATCTTGGGGAAGTACTTCCTGAGTACCCAACAAATGCTCCCGAGCCATGTTCCCCAGTTCTGTTCCCGCATAGGCTCTGTCCTCAGAGCACCCGGCAGGAGATGATGGAGAGTCCTGAGACAGAAGGAGTGCAGGAATGGCCTCATGTACTGGAAATCCATCTCTGTGGATTCCGTTTGCCCAGTGCGTGGTTCACGGTTTGAAGCTCTGGGATTAAGGCAGGTGGCAGATGGCTCTTGTTTACAGGGAAAGGTCATAAGGACAAGTGGGCAGAAGGGGGATTCAGCTCAAAATGCTCCTCCTCCAACCTTTATTCGTAGGTCCCAGCACCAGGAGAACACTCAGAGGTTCTCATTGCTCTGAACACATGGCAGAGGACAGGGTGTTTGCAGCTTAAATGAAGAACTAGATGTGCATCTAGGACAATAGGGAACAAGAAAAAGGATGAGCACTGGGGCCAACTGGGATGGGGGCTCCCAGAGCCAGGTGTCCCATGTCGGAAGCCTGGGTTCTTCCCTACCTTACCTGGCAAGGTGAGGAGAGCTAGAATGTCCACGTGATGCCCATTAAGACAGATAAACCTAGACCTTCAGAAACCTGGGATCTCGGAAGACGAAGATGCTAGAAGACAACAGACAACCAGCCTGGAAGGAAGGGAACTGGAGCAGAGCCCCCAGATATATCCACCAGCTAACTCTGCCTTTGCTCTGTTTGCAAATAGAACCTGAGATGGAATTTTTGCAAGTGGGGACGACAGCTCCCACCCATGGAGCAAGGTTTTCTGAAAACCTTAACAGACCTGTAACCAAGGTCTCTTGCTCTACCAGTTTGGGTACAATGATCTATCACCCCTAGAGTGGTCCCAAGGTCCAACATCAGAGGCCCCTCTTCCCTCAGTTAGCAGGAGGTCCACAACTTCTCTCATCAGGTCATCCTCTGTAGTATCTCAGAGCCCTGGGGGCTCCCCCAGTGCAAGAAATCCATCCTATCCCTCCTACCTCATGGGAGAAACCAGAAGTCTGGTCATCCCATTAAAGGGACCGCTCCTCTGCTGTGGCCCACTGCATGTCATAACTGGAAGACCAGCATCCCTGAGAGGTCTTGCTCACTTTAAGAAAAATCCCACATCCGCAGTGAACTTCAAGTGAACTTCAAGCTTCACAGGGCAGTGATTTGGGGGCAGGACTTGTTTTCCTCTATCTGCCCTAGAGCTGTAGCTCCTTCCTGTGTGTTTCTATAGTAGGCTTCTTACTTCTTTATTTCTTTCCTTTTTTTTTTTTTTTTAGAATTTATTTATTTATTTGACAGAGAGAACACTAACAGGGGGAGCAAGAGAGGGAGAAGCTGGGAGCTTGATGTGGGGCTCGATCCCAGGACCCTGGGGATCATGACCAGAGCTGAAGGCAGATGCTTAACCGACTGAGCCACCCAGGTGCCCCGGCTTCTTACTTCTTTTTAAGTAATCTCTGTACCCAACCAGGGGCTCAAACTCATGACTCTGAGATCAAGAGTCCCATGCTCTTCCAACTGAGCCAGCCAGGCTTTTTTTTTTTTTTTTTTTGGTCTTTATTTATTTATTTGACCGAGAGACACAGTGAGAGAGGGAATACAAGCAGGAGGAGTGGGAAGGGAGAAGCAGGCTTCCCGCCAAACAGGGAGCCCAACAAGGGGCTGGATCCCAGGATCCTGGGATCATGACCTGAGCCCAAGGCAGATGCTTAACAACCGAGCCACCCAGGCACCCCCTAGCAGGCTTCTGAATCACACCTCTTTGACAGCCCCTTCCACATCGCTTTGCTATTATTTCTCCAAATATCTCTTTCTCTGTCATTCGGGAGTCTCAGAACTTGAAAGTGCCTGATATGTATTGTAAGTATTGAATGAATGAATGAATGAAAGAATGTCACTTCAGGAAATACCTAAAATCCCAGCTTAAATTTATATAGGGCTGCAAGTGAGTCAAGGGGGAATACAGATAACAAAAGTAGGCTAAAATCTTCAAGTTACATAGGAGGCATCAAAAGATGGTATTTCGTTCCCTTGCTTTGATCATTAGAAAAATACATATTCAAATATTTTTTTTAAAGATAGATGGCTTTTTCACTCCTCTGCAGTTACTCGTTCGAGTGACTACTATGATTTTAAATGAGGAACCTGAGGCTCAGGTCGTTTGAGTGACTTGACCAAGGTAACACAGCATACAAGCAGAGGAGATAAGTGCTATACTGAGACTCTCTGCCTTCAAGTCTCTTTCCACCAGGACACATGGATTTCCTGGGACGCTTCACATAAAACCAGTGATTGATTCATTTGCTAACTTCCTAGCTTGGATTAGGCACTGTTTTAGGAATTAGGGATAGAAGGATACAAAAAAAATCTATACTCTGGGAGCACAGAGAGGAGAGATCCATCCTGCCTGGAGGATCAGAGAATGTTTATGGAGCAGTGGTGTCTGAGCTAGGCCTGCCTCTCTTTAACCCAATAAATCCCTTTTTTGACATTAGCTAGCATGAGCAATGATAAATAACTTGCAACTAAAAGTTTCCTCAGACATGTTATATGGGTGTGCCAGAATTTATTAACCTGCCTAATACTTGGACATTTAGATTGTTTCTAAAATTTCACTATTTTTTGTTAGTGATTATGATGAGCCCCTTTTAAAAAAATTTTATACTAAGCAATCTCTACACCCAATATAGGGCTCAAACTCACAACCCAGAGATCAAGAGTCACATGGTCCACAGACTGAGCCAGCCAGACACCCCAACGATGAACCTTTTCACATACATATGTTTGTGTACATGTCTCAAAGGGTCAGAGGATGTGTCTTTGATCCCTGTTACCATATTGCCTTCCAGAAAGATTAATCAGTTACTTTTCCACCATAATTGTGAAAGAATGCCAATTTCTCCCCAACAATCTTCTTCCTAATTGCAAGGTCCTGGATTAGGATCAGAATAATATGAATAAAAACACTTTACAAATAGTTATTAAATTTGTATTCATTATCAAAGAGCTTTTCTCTTAAGAAGGGCAACTGTCATGTTTGGGAGCTTCCTGTGTGTCAGGCACTGTACCAAAAACTTTACAGGCATCATGCTCTTTAAATTTCTTAACAACTCTTTAAGAGACTATTTTTTTATGGAAGTGTAACTGACATACAAAAGTCTGTTAGTTTCCTGTGTATAACATAGTGATTCAACTTTGTAAACATTGCAGCTGATCACCACAATAAGCCTAGTTACCATCTGTCACCTTACAAAGTTAATACAATATTACTGAACGTATGCTACAAGGGACTATTATCATCCCCATTTTATACGGGAGAAAACAGATTCCTAGAATTGAAGCAGTTTGTCCAAGGTCAAATGCAAAGCCAGTGCTGGAACCCAGGTCAGTCTGATTTAGGATTCTCACTCTTACCGTTGCTTATGTAAGTGGCATATGGCAGTATGAAATAGTGGGGGTGTCAGACACATACACAGTTAACAATACTATCAGGCAAAGTTAGATAATAGGCAAGTTCAATAGATGGATATGTAAGGCAAATGTGTGCCTTTGCTAGGATGACTCAGCCCTGGTTCTCTGACAGTGGGTGAAGATGAAGAAATAGGAGACCTACAAGATATGCTCCCCCAAGATACTTCCCCCCTTTCTTTCCCACCTCCAAGCACACCCCAACTCATTGTGTACCTCCCTCCCTCTCCAAAGACTCTGCTGCAGGCGGTCCAGAACATTTTCTGTCTCATCCTCATCAAAATTCCCTGGTTCATAAAAAGAAAAAAACTTAAAAGGTGTTAAGTTTCCTACTTTTTCTTTTTTTAAAAATTATTGTTATTATTATTATTATTATTAACGTATTCTACTTTCTCTTAATAGCAGTTAATTACTACACAATTATTACCTGCAAAGACTAGTTTCTCCCCCCATCTACTTCCCCTGTATTTTTTTTTCAAGTCAAAACGCCTCACTTAATTATAAAAGTAATCCATTTTTATGCTACTAAAAAAATGAAAATGTGAATCAAATACACCAATTACATTTCTCCCCTTCTAGCACCTATCTGGAGGATTTGCAAACTGCTCATATGCCTTCGGAGACAACCAGCTGGCTTTCGGTCTCCTTCCAGACTGGTGTTCAGGTGCCTAAGTCCCAGCCTCTGGCTGTCCACGGGAATTAGCCTCCTCAGGCTGAGGGCCCGGGGCCTCGGCCACACCTGCTGCACTCCCATGTCATCCCTTTGGGACAAAGTTGGGGTAAGCTGGTTGACCATGACCAAAGTGACATGTGACTTTGTAGCTTCCTGGGAAAGAGATACAGGGGCTCTGCCACTCCATTACATTTCTGGCCTGAGGTCAGCTTAAAAAATCTCAGTTTCCACATCTGCAAAACAGCAATAAATTGCATTCTCGGGGCCTTTGTGGGGATTAAACAAGATATTGTATGTTAAACTCTTCACCCTGGACTTGGCATGTGTGATGTCCAAAATATAATCGTATATGTGGCTTTACCCTGGGAACAAGAAGGGAAAAGAGGTCCTGTGTGACTTCTGTCTTGAACCCTCAAATAGCTCTGCCTCTCCCTTTGCTTGGTTCCGGATTCCTCTGACTTTTGCAGAGAGGACAGCAATCATGAAAGCGACCGGCACTGCCTCTCCTAACACTCCCAATGCCATCATTTCAGCCTGAAGCACCATGGCATAGCTTGCATATTTTTAGCTCTTACCTTTGCTCCCGCTTATAAGCATGCATTTTCCCTTAGAGCAAAACCAGCGCCTATCTTAGTCCTCATCTCACTTGGCCTCCAGCATGGCTACTGGATGAGGAAGAGTTGGAGTTGCAGGATTTAAGAAAAATAACGGAAAAGAGTGAAAATGATGGATTCACAGCCATTTACACAGAAAAAGCATCTGCTTTCATCAAAGCAGAAGGGGAAAGAACATTCCTAATCTGCTTCAAATGATTTGAAGTTACATTCTTATGACAATAGTAGGTTTAATAAAGGATTGTGTATAATTCACTGATTATACTCTGTTTTAAACCAGACATTCTCAGGCCATGCTCTATGGAAGGCCTATTCTGAAGAATGTTAGCAACACGACATGAAAGAAAATTCCTTGCTGGCAGAATATGAGAAAGGGTGGGCCAAGCAAAATGTAAACTGTAGGATTCTCAAAGCCTCCAAATGAAATTGTACACCAAATCTCCAAGGTGGGTTATGGTGTGCAATATTTTCCAAATTGGATTTCAAGCTCTGTTTGTGAGAAATAATCTTACAGGACTCGAGTTCTTCTAAATCCACTTTGGAAAATAGATACGAACCCAAGGAAGATGAAACCACACTTACTGATTGTTCTAAAAGTAGAAGTGAAGCTGAGAATGACACAATTGAAGACAGCCAGAGAATTTGTCTTTCTGTTGCCAGACAACAGGAATTTAAGAGGAAAGGGAGGGTAATGGTTAGCCCTGGGCCAGCCAATCAAATTGGGGCGGCAAATTTTGGGGATAAAGCAACACCTATGTAAAGAGTTCTTTTGCCCTGGATGGTTGTCAGGGAAGGGAAAAATAAAACAGCCCCTAAAGAGAGCACATGCTACATAAACATGGTGGGGGGGGGGGGGGGGGGGGGGAGGGGGGGGGGGGGGGGGGGGGGGGGGCTGGGGATGGGGGGGGTGGGGGTGGGTGGGGTATATTCCTCCCTTCAGGTTTTTGAAAATATGCTAGAACTGTGTGAAGAAACTAAGCCCGGGCCATAGATTATTCAATAAAAGATCCAACTATGTATTTCTACAACAGTATATAAAATCATACACGGGGGGGGTGCCTGGGGGGTGCAGTTGGTTGAGCAGCCGATTCTTGGTTTCTGCTCAGGTGGTGATCTCAGGGTCACGAGATCGAGCCCCGCCCTGGGCTCCATGCTTAGCGCCAAGTCTGCTTGAGTTTCTCTCTCCCTCTCTCTCCACCCCTCCCCCTGATGCGTGCGTGCTCTCCCTCAAATACATAAATAAATAAATAGATAGATAGATCTTTTTATAAAAATCACAAGTTTTTAACCACATGGAAAACAAAAAAGAAGAAAAGTAGGAGCGCTTCTCTTATGCCTCCTTTAGACTTCATGACCTCTATGTCCTACTAACTTCTACTCCTCTCCTGCCTCCTCTATGTCCTGCTATCCCCACTTGAGAGGCCTGTGTTCTCAGCCACGGACTTTCTCGCCACCTTGGCCTCATCCCCACCTCAGACAGGATATAAGTCTTAGGTTTTGGGCTATTTCACTTGCCTGTGGCAGCAAACAAACGTGTTGACTCCCCTAACTGAAGAGCCGAAGGGGAGTCTGGAATCAAGGAAGTCAAGGCATAGCGTGAGGGGCCTGACAGGGCCTCACACAGGGTCACGAGGACCCAGGTCTTGGCTTCCTCTTTCGGCTCCATGCCTCCTTGTGTTGGCTTCATCCTCGAGCTCCACAGCAGGGCAAGATGGTCGCAGCAGCCCCCAAATTCACCAGAGAGAGTGGTCTCTTTTCCAGAAGTCCCTACAATGGTCCCCACTGAACCGCATTGGCTCTGATTGGGTCTAGTCACCGAGCCAATATGAACATTCTTCTGTGCTCCTTGTCTGACTTTACCCTCCAACCAAAATTCTATGAAGTGTTCACTTAGTGATTAATGTCCCACTGCCTCTGTGTCTTGGTCAGTTTCCCTATATTTAAAAAAAGCTATAAATCAGCCACCACTGGGTGGCTCAGTGGGTTAAGCCTCTGCCTTCAGCTCAGGTCATGATCTCAGGGTCCTAGGATCGAGTCGTGCTCTCTGCTCGGCAGGGAGCCTGCTTCCTTCTCTCTATCTCTGCCTGCCTCTCTGCCTACTTGTGATCTCTCTCTGTCAAATAAATAAATAAATTCTTTATTAAAAAAGTTATAAATTATTAAAACAAAATAACAAAAGTTATAAATGATATGTGAATAGGGAGTGGATATTAGTGGTTCGGGGTCATGAAGGCCTGGCCCTGGAGGCCCTGCCTGGACTGAGGGCACAGGAGAGAGATTCTCCACTACAATCCAGATGGCATTAGGGACCCCTCTTCTCCTTCCACACCCTGAAGGAGAACAAGGACCATTGCCTTCCTATGCTTAAAGAGAGCATTGGGCTCCACAGATCAAATCCAAGGAAGCAGAGTCAATGCAAGGTCTTGGATCAAACTAGTGAGGGGGTAGAAGCAGACTGTTTCTTCTTTTAGTACTTTTCTCTCCTTTGACCTGATCTTTAGAATGTTCTAGAGCCTTCAGCTTTACTTTTCAACCACTCCCTGGTGGTTCATTATAGGCTTAACCAGGCTACCATACATAATTCACACGTGTGAATTTTGTGGCTAGAATTATGTTCTAGATTCCCTCGTGTTTGGTTCTGAGCTGGTGATATCAGACTGCTGGCACAGGATCAATAAGCAGCAGCATCGGGATCCAGCCTTCATGTGGTGGGGAGCTACAGTCTCCCCCTACTCCCTCTCCTTACCCAGCACCCTTCTCCTTACCCCACCTCTAGCCAACTCCAGCCTACCCCATCTGCTGTGCACCCCTCTAGGTGTGTAAAATAGGGTCTTGCTTAGAGGGTCTCCTGCTCCCAGTGACAAGGGATGTTGCACTATCTCTTCAGCCTTTTCAGCGAAGGCTTTGGAGAGGTGGGCACCCCAAGACCCCCCAACTCCTCCTTCCCATTTCCCCCTGCTGGCAGCACAGCTCGTAGATAGACGCGCTGGGCTCCCCCACACCCACCTCTGTCCCGTTGCCTTAGCAACAAGACTGAGAAAGTTGGGTTTCTTGGTATCCAAGGTTACACAGTGCTCAGATGACTGCTACGTACTACATGTCCAAATGGTCTCCAGTGGGTTCAACGGGAGGTTTTAATCGCACACATGTATGTACAGGTGACACAGCGAATCTGGGTCCGATCCCAAGATTCCCTTTCCTTTGTGTAACTAGAACTCAGGGTTATAAGGAGGAACATTTGCAATCAGCAGAAAGAGCTGCTCTCTTTCTCCCCAGGAGGAAGAAAAGTGTGTCCTTAAAGGCAGGGGACAGAGCTGGGGGAGAGCTGATAGAAAGAGAGGATGAACGTTATTAGTTAACGTTTCACTCAGTCATGTGAATTTACAAAAGAAGAAGAAGACCATGCATCTTTGCACTTTTCAGTTCATAGCCCTGGGTGTTTTCCTTTTGGGTGGTCCCACAAACCATCTCCCCCAAGACAGCCGAAGGTCAAACTTCTGGTCAAGGGACATATACAGCTCACCCAGGATACTTGGACCTAGCAGACGTAGCCGGCCTTCAAGTGCAGGGTCCTTTGGTGACTCGTCCCTACTCTGCCTTCCCTGCTCTCTTCTGCCATAGAGGAAGCGTCCCTACCCCCCACCCCCCACCCCCCCGCCAAACCCGAGACCTGGCTCTGCTCTGGCTGTGGTCTCCCGGCCCAGCTGCACAGGTGTCTCAGCCGAGCTCTTACACAGGCTCCTCCGACCCACAGGCCCAGGGCGCCTGGCTCCTAGCTTGGCTCAACGACAGATAGCCCTTGGTGGTTTCTAGAGTAGTTTCATCCCATGCAATCCTGAAAAAATCCAAGGAGGAGGAAGGTACTGTATTATCAGGCCCATGTTGCAAGAGAGCAAATGGGGACTCTGAGCAACCCACTTGATAGCTCAGAGACTCGGCTGGACCTGGTGCTCAGTGTCCTGAGGCCTGGAGTCCTCCTTTCCCATCTCTTAATCCCAAGACCTGAGAATGTGGTCCTGCAGGAAGCAAATTTGCCATCCGGTTTTGAAGAGATTTTGCATACCCCTTTTACCGGGTGTTCTTTCAGAGAACTAGGAGGAAATCAAAACAGTCCCATCATCTCTAGTATTATAGTTCTCAGAAAAAGTTCATGGTCAAGGCGCCTGGCTGCTTTAGTCAGGAAAGCATGTGACTCTTGATCGCAGGGTTATAAGTTCAAGCCCCACGTTGGGTGTAGAGATCACTTAAAGAAATAAAATCTTCAAACAAAGAAAACAAAACAAAAACTGTTCATGGTCACAGTGACAACATTTTCCAAACTGAAAAACAGGATAGGGGGTGCCTGGGTGGCTCAGTCGGTTGAATGTCTAACTCTCGGTTTTGGCTCAGGTCATGATCTTGGGGTTGTAAGATTGAGACCCAGGTTGGGCTCTGCACTCAGCATGGAATCTGCTTGGTATTCCCTCCCTCTTCCTCTCCCTTCTGAATTTCAACAACTGCTGCTCCCCACCCCCCGCCCCGCCCATGCTCTCTACTTTCTCTCAAATTAATTAATTAATTAATTAAGTCTTTAAAAAAATACAGGCTATGTGGTCTTACCAATGGTTCTTTGCTAACTTCTGAAGTTGGTTTTATGAAAAAGAAAGCTCATCAGATTTAAATCTCATTCAGCTACACATTTAACCCATTGCCGACAGTGGAAAAAAATAAAATGATTTGGCTCAGGATTATCCCAGAAAACCAGTAGCTTGGAGACTTGGCTGGACTTGGTGCCCAGTGTCCTGAGGCCCAGGGTCTCAGATGATGCTATGAAGTATACAGCCATGCCTACTTATTGTTCTAAATTCAAATTATTTTTTTCCTTTCAAGAAGATAAAAGTGATTTAAAAACAATGCTATTAATCTTTTTGGGAACATTGAAAGGAAGTTTAACAGAAATTGATCACTTACCAGCTTTCTCCTGAGAAACCCAGCTGAATTAATATTTAAGAG
Source organism: Enhydra lutris kenyoni (assembly GCF_002288905.1). NCBI lineage: Eukaryota > Metazoa > Chordata > Mammalia > Carnivora > Mustelidae > Enhydra > Enhydra lutris. The sequence continues at coordinate 36,660,280 of NW_019154098.1, read as the reverse complement.
GAACTGTAGAATTCTGATCATTTACTCTGCCCTTTTTAAAAATTCAGATTAGGAAATTAATAAAGTCAACCATTCAAATGTGAAAAAAAAAAGTGGTCTTTGATTGATGTCATGATCCATTTTCCATTAAAGGCTTTTAAAGGAAATTTTATCGTCCTTTTCAAAGGTGTTTTTTTTTTTTTCTGGTTTCCTTTCAAGGAAGTTTCAGAAGGATTTAATAAACATGTAGGTCAGGCAAATGTCTAGAATTTCTAAGAATGAGATTATAAATTCAATTCTTTGCCAGAACTCTCCTCTAACAAGAAAAGCTGATGACAGCAATGTACTGGGAATTTTATTTTATGACGCATAGAAATAGTGACATTTTAGTACTAATTTGACAGAGTTAAGCTCCAGAAACATGGAAACACAGCAGCCAAATCATCTCTTATAGGTTTTAAAATTAATAAAAACCTAATTGCTACATAATTTTACTACATTTTATATCGCTTATAAAATTATAATGAGACAAATACAAAAGCAGTCTTCTGTTATTTGAATTCTTTCATTTTATGCTGCTCTCGGGACAATTTATTCTTAAATATAACACTGAGCACCTTTAAGCTCCTATTTTACAACATCAACAAAATTAAGCTCCCCATGTGTCTTAATCAAGAGTATTTCACAAGCAAACATTCTTCAGATTCAGTAACTGTTTTATGGATTTAAAAGGAATGGAAATACGTAAAGTCCCATGATAGCTTTTTCAAAAGAGGATTTGCATTTTCTCCGCAGGTAATGTCAAAAAGCGCAACCAAAATGAAAATTCAGAACCATACGTATGGAAGCTAAAGCTCTAGAGTAATTTGCACCTTAAATACACATTTTTTCTTGTTTCATCTTAAAGACTGTAAATTACCCACTGCATCTAGGGTCTCTTGTGGCCACGTGTGTGTCCAGAGGCTTAAGTTCCTTTCCCCTTTGGAAATGCTCTGTGTGAAACTTACTGACATGAACATTCAGAAACTCACAAAGTGCATACGGCCACTGTTTACAAGGACAGCTGCGTCTTCCCTGCATCGAACTGGTGTTAAGTGTTTCCGACTTTGAGCAGGTGAGACACACAGTATCTTCTGGAATCCAGGTCTGAGGTAATGAAACCACTCACTGGAGAAAACACGCACCAGAGAGAAACCTGGTACAAAACGGATCCAGGTTGAATCAGATTTCCCAAAACAGCACCAGATTTGCCCAGATTTGACTCTACGACACATGCAACCAAGAGCAGTTTTAAAATGGGTCCCAGGGCGCCTGGGTGGCTCAGTCGGTTAAGCGACTGCCTTCAGCTCAGGTCATGATCCTGGAGTCCTGGGATGGAGTCCTGCTTCAGGCTCTCTGCTCAGCAGGGAGTCTGCTTCTCCCTCTCACCCTCTCCTTTTCATTCTCTCTCTCTCACTTTCATTCTCTCAAATAAATAAATAAAATCTTTTAAAAAATACAAAAATAAAATGGGTCACAAACACAGCTTGCATTACAAAAGTGACCAGATTTTGGACTCTGCACCAGGGCCCTTCTTTTCCCTTTTTTTCTCCCCCACACTTTATCTTTGGCCAGGCTACACACCAGCACAATTGGACCTTTGTTCCTCTGCCCACCCACCAAAGTCAGTGGGGCTTCCTATTCTTGTGTTTTTCCTCCATCTGCACAAAACCACCCTCCTCCTACCAGCTAAATCAAGATTCATGCCGTGGGCAGCAGCTTTTGCTAATAGAACTTGAACTTGAAGGATAAAAGAGAAAACAGAAAGGAGCTGCCTTTTGGGGGGGTTAATTGCACTTAATCCTGAATGGAATGAATGGCTTGAATGTCCCTGCCCTCCTTCTCTTCCTGTCCCCACACTCCTGCTCCCAGTGCTGGGATGCTGGGTTCCTGACACACTGTCCTAATGCCAGCTTCTTAGCCGAGGCTTTGCACAGCGCATTTGTTCCCTCCAACCTACCCTTCCGAGTTCAGTCAGTTAAATTGTTCATAAGTTCCACGCATTTACTGATTGTTTACTAGGGGCCAGGCGTTGTACTGAGGATGCAAACTTTCACTCATCCATCTGGTCAATTATCAATATTTGTTGGGCGACTTTTATGTGTTCTAGGGGCCAGTCGCACAACAGAAAACAAAGCTGCCTTCCTGGGACTTATAATTTATAGAGAGGGTGGGGAAGACAAATGAACAAATTTCACAAGTCAATTATAAACTCTGTTAGAGGAGTGCTTAAAGAAAAGACTAGAAGAGAGATGGGGAGTGTTGGGAGGGCATCCCAATTAAAACTGGGTGGTTGGGGAAGGGCTCACTGTAATGAGGACATCAAAAAAAGACGTGTGGTGGGGCACCTGGGTGGCTCAGTGGGTTAAAGCCTCTGCCTTCGGCTCAGGTCATGATCCCAGGGTTCTGGGATCGAGCCCCGCATCGGGCTCTCTGCTCAGCAGGGAGCCTGCTTCCTCCTCTCTCCCTGCCTGCCTCTCTGCCTACTTGTCATCTCTGTCTGTCAAATAAATAAATAAAATCTTTAAAAAAAAAAAAAAGACGTGTGGTAGATAAGGGAGCATGCCATGTAGATGTCTGGGGTAGGGCCTTATAGGCAGAGGAAAAGCCATGCAAAGGCCCTGAGGCACAAGAGTGTTTGGAAAGACTGGTGAGGAGTCAGTAATGTGACCTGGACTCCAGTGGTGAGGAGAAGAGTAGCGGGAGATGAGAGCAGGAAATAAGGGGTAGAGGCAGATCATAAAGGCCTTACAGGACTGAGGAGTACTTTCACTTCAACTCTGAATGAAATGGGGGGCCATTTGAGGGTCTTAAGGCAGAGGGGTGACATAATCTGCTGTGCTAACCACTGACTGGATCCGGATGGGGGCTGGGGGAGGCAGAACCAGGAAGAGCCATTGAGGGCCCTGCAGTAGGGGTGAGAGGCTGGTGTCGGGGAGCAGGCAGGGGCTGGCCAGGCAGGGAGGAGCATCGCAAGTCTGGAAGTATTCTGAAGATGGAACTGATAGGATTTGCTACAGACAGGATATGGGACGTGGAAAAAAGCAAGGCAGTATGGCCTCTGCTCGGGGTTTAGGACTGAAATCAGGGACAATCAGAACGAGACACAATATCTGTCCTCCAAGAGTTCACAGTGTGAGGAGGCCCCTTGTGCAAGGGAGTGCCTGTTGTCTGGGGAGCGAGGGTTGCGGGAAGTCCTGTAGGACAGCCCGGAGGAGTTTCCCAGCCCGTGTAAGGTGGCAGGAGCAGCACTGGGGGGGACGATCCGGGCTTGGCCAGGCTGCCTGCAGGCGGGGATGATGTTCCAGACTCAGAACCCAAGGAGGGGAATGGTGTTCTGGAAATGGAGGCCGTGCAGGACAGGAGGTGGCCACCAGGGACAGTCCCTCCTGCCCCCTCCTCCCGGGGACCACTCACCATGGTTGGAAAAGCCAACCCACGTTTTCTCCCTCTCCTTTGCAGCAGGGATGGACCATGGGACAGTTGGCTAATGGCGCACGTGAGCTTCTAGGGGCTGAGGGTTTGCCCCTGATGGCTCTGCTCTCCTGTAACAGGAAACTGTCCTGGCTGCTTCCGCCACTCTCGTTGCTCTTGGAAAACGGTTGCGGTCATGGATGATGACAAGCTGTTGCTCCTTTGAGGTGGTTAATCCACATGCTGAGTGAGGAGGGTGACGTGGGAAGGTGGAAAGAGGAGTCCCGATGACGGGGAACGGATGCTTGCACTCTGACGGCCTGCTTCTAGATCTCTCCAGTGTGAAGTACAAAACGTCTTTTCTTGCTGCAGCCTCTGCTAGTTGGATGTTCTGTCAGTGCCCAAAGGGTTCCTCAGGAATGGAGCCAGAGCCTTGCAGACCTGGAGAGCTGCTGTGACAGTGGGGAACCTGCTGAAGGATGTATGGGAGGGTGATGTGATCTGATTTTTACCTTGGAAAAATCCGTCTGGCGGCAGCATGGAGCCAGACTGGAGACCGAGGCAGGGAGGTCGGAATGCAAGAGAAGAATGGCCAGAGGAGTGGAGGGTCGTGTGTGCCAAAAGCTGAAAGAATCTTAACTTGAGTACCTTTTCCGTGACTTCTCTGAGTACTGTCTCTGGGAGAAGCAGGAGAAGGAGCGAGAAGAAATTCTCATCAGTGCCCTTTCTTTCTACAGAAGTTCCCATGCCACACAACAAATTACCACAAATGCAGCGGCTCACAACCTCACCCATTTATTACCTCATGTCTCTGTGGGATCAGAAGCCCGAGTGCACACAGGCTTTCTGCTCACTGCCGCACCAGGCTCAGGTCAAGACATCAGCTTCCAGATCCCAGCCAGAGCCCAGGGGCCCCTTCTGAGCTCACTCAGTGAGTTGACAGAATTCAGTTCTGGGGGTTGCAGGACTGAGATTTCTGCTTTCTTGCCAAGTGTCAGCCGGGGAGGCTCTCAGCTCCTGGAGGCCTCCCTGACCTCCTTGTCTCGTGCCCCCATTAGCAGTTCTCAACAAGGCGATTTGATTCCCTCTTTGGGGCCAGCGGGACAAATCTTTCCTGCCAGTCCGGCTAAGATGCGGTTGTATGTAACACAAAGGAATCATAGACCTGACTGTCCTATCACATTCCCAAGTCCTGCTCACGTAAAAGGAGGGGGCTAGACAAGGGACGTATACCAAGGGGTGGGACTCTTGGGGGCCACGTGGAATTCTGACCACTCTACCCATTGTCCTCCTTCCCTCTTCTTTCCTCCTGCTCTCTGAACTCGGGTGGGACCTAATCTCTGTGTACCTTCTACATCTAGAAAAATGTAAGTCCTATTCTGGCATAGGAAGCTTCTTGTCAAAGGGAATTTGAAGTGAATCCAAGGAATTGGAATAGAACTGAACATCCCTCCTTGGCTAATAGAAAGTTTGCCAGATTTGTTTACCAAACTATAATACTCATTGTGTTCTAGGTATTGCTATTAAATGTTTTATATCCATGATGTTATTTAATTCCCTCAACATCTGTTTGAGGGGAGCATGAGTGCCCCCATATTACGCAGGAGGAATCTGAGACTCAAATGGACTCACTGAGGCTCATACGTGTAGCAAGCAGGGAGCAAGTCTTTTCAAAGGCCTACTCTTCACCATGGCGTCATGTTACCTCTGGCTACCACGTCAGCGGTGTGCGCATGGTGGGATGGGGGTGAGAAACAATACGGGTGCCACTCAGAATGACATGTCTCCATCGTGGTTAAATAGAAAACTGTACCGCCTTCCAAAGTTCTACACATCTGCTGCCTCAAATGGGTCCCTTTGGTGTCTCTCTTTGTGACTGATGGTATCTGACATTTTCGAATCTTCTTTCCTCAGAAACACAACTTTGAATAAAAGAAGAATAATTTTAAACCTCAACAATCAGAAAGAAGACTTCTCAGTCAGCTTCTAAGTCAGCTTCAAAATCCTTCTGATTTACTCTACCTGTAACTATCAAGACGTTGAGACCTCTAGAACTTCCCGGTCAAGTGTGAGGTAAATGAAAGTGTCAAGTTTACTGCCCAGGAACTTTATGATTGCATTTCACAGACTGAGTATCAGAAGAAGTTATCAGGATGAAATACTCCATCTTGTTGAGATGGAGCATTCCACGCAGCAGTACAATGCATCCATCTGTATGGATGCCCACAACAGGTGATAGTATGGAGACAAGTTCAGCAATAGGATCTACATGTGAGTTGATAACTTAAAAGGAATTGCATTTATCTTCTAGAACAACAGAGAAGCTTCCAACCTTTTAAGTCAAACCCAAGAGACATGTAAGCAATGTCTCATAGGGAGCTCAAAGGTGTATGCCTATTGCTGGAGATCTCACTGAGGTTCTAAAAAGCCTAATGAATCCATTAAGGATTCATTGTGGGATAAACATGAACTCAATGCATCAGAGTTGACAATACTTCCCTCCCTTTACTCCTGACACTGAGCCGGTCTACCCAAGGAAAGGAGAAACATCCTTTTAATCACCTTAAGGCAGGAGTCACTGTCGCACCTGTGGAGGGTCTGGGACAGAGCATTAACATCTCTTTCAAACCTAAACAGGGTACATGACCAGAGACACTTACAAACCCCAAGACAGAATTAGGACTTCACCATGCTTGCCATGCCCTACAAAGGAGATCTTAACCTGGGCTGTTCTGTAATCAAACTGTCTTCCATGTAGACATAGTGAACATGACCCACATCCCTTCCACTTCCCCTGGGACAATGAAAGTAGAATTTTGACTTCAGCTCTAACTAGCTTTACAGCTTCTTCTCTTCTTCCCTGGACTTGTCACTCCTCAGTGTGTTTCTAATGGGAAGGGCAGGGGAGATCCCTATACTGGGTTTTCCCTTAAATATGAAGCAGCATGAATTTATGGAATCAGGTGGCAGTGCCTCATGTTTGCCCTTCACTAAACCAAGTGTTTAACTGACTTCATATTTAGTTATATGGTAAGTTAGAAATCCTTGTTTGCTATAGTAGATGATGCTTTTGTTAATACATTAGATTAAATCTAATTTGATACTCTATGATAAATGTTCATTTGTTCTTTACAAAGAGCAATGCATTGTATTTTTAGTAAAAAAAAAAAAAAGGCACAAAAATAGACACATAGATCAATGGAACAGAATTGAAAACCCAGAAATAAACCCACGATTATACGGTCAATTAATCTTCAACAAAGGAAGAAAGAATATATAAAGGGAAAGAGTTTCTTCAACAAGTGGTATTGGGAAAACTGGACAGCAACATGCAAAAGAATACAACTGGACCACTCTCTTACTCCATACACAAAAATTAATTCAAAATGGATTGAAGACCTAAATCTGAGACCTGAAACTATGAAAATCCTAGAAGAGAGCACAGGCAGCAATTTCTCTGACATCAGCCATAGTAACATCTTTCTAGATATGTCTCCTGAGGCAAAGGAAATAAAAGCAAAAATGAACTGTTGGGATGTCATCAAAATAAAAAGCTTTTACACAACACAGGAAACAATCAACAGAGCTAAAAGGCAACCTGTGGAATGGAAGAAGATGTTTACAAATGGCATATCTGATAAAGGGCTTAATATCCAAAATGTATAAAGAGCTTATCAAATACAACACCCCAAAAAACAAATAATCCAAGTAACAAATGGGCAGAAGACATGAATAGACGTTTCTCTGAAGAAAACATCCAGATGGCCAACAGACACATGAAAAGATACTCTATATCACTCATTATCAGGGAAATGGGAATCAAAACTAGAATGAGGTATCACCTCACACCTGTCAGAATGGCTAAAATTAAAAAAAAAAAATTAGAAGAAACAAGTACAATGAGGATGTGAAGAAAAAGGAACTCTCATGCGCTGTTGGTGGAAATGCGAACTGGTGCAGCCACTCTGGAAAACAGTATGCAGGCTCCTCAAAAAGTTAAAAACAGAACTACCCTAGGATCCAGCAACCACACTACTGAGTATTTACCCCCCAAAGACAAAAACACTAATTCAAAAGGACATATGCTCCTCTGTCTTTATAGCACCATTATTTACAATAGCCAAATCATGGAAGCAGCCCAAGTGTCCGTCAACTGATGAATGAAAAAAGCAGAAGTGGTGTCTATGCACAATGGAAAATTATTCAGCCATAAGAAAGAATGAAATCTTGCCATTTGCAATGATAGGGATGGAGTGGGAGAGTATAAGGCTAAGGGAAATCAATCAGAGAAAGACAAATACCACACGATTTTACTCATAAATGGAACTTAAGAAACAAAACAAATGAGCAAAGGGGGAAAAAAAAAGAGAGAGAGAGAGACAAACCAAGAAAAAGGCTCTTAACTCTAGAGAACAAATGGATGGTTCCCAGAGGCGCGGTGGGTGGGGAGACATGGCGAGCACTGAGCAACACATAGAATTGATGAATCACTACATTGTACATCTGAAACTAATATAAAACTGGACATTAAACTATACTGGAATTAAAATTAAAAACTTAATAAAAAATAAAAACACTTATATCTTAAAAAAAAAAATCATAAAGAAGAGACTGTGTGTGGGTTAAACCCAAAGCAGAGCTTCCAGCTTTTAGGACTTGCATACATTTTGTCCAGAAGTCAGTGGAGCATGCGTAGAAACACTGACCTGGCCAAGCAAAGTGCACACCTTCCCTGGGCCAATTGCCCAGACCTTTGCACGGCACAGTGACGCCTGGGTATTGCTTCCTCAGACTTCCGTTCTTGATTTGTTGCTGCCAGGATTCTGACCCAGGTTCACAAAGGAGGCAGGAAGCTATTGGCAAAAAATGGCCCTAATGCTTTGTTTTAGAATCTTTGTCTACACATGTGGGCTGAGAAAGCATCACAGAAAGCCTGGGAACACAGAAAGCAAGCAACTTAGCCAGTGGCGAAGACTGTGGACACCGGTCCAAGTCCTGGTTTCAAGCACCTGCTTTGCCATTCGATAGTTGTTTGCCTTAAGACACTTGGTTACATTAATACAATTTGATTTCATTCACTGTTACATTAATACACTTTTACATTAATACAATTTGAATATAAGCTAGTACCAATATCTCTTTTTGCTTGAGGTACAACTGACATGTAACATTGTATTAGTTTGGGGCACCTGGGTGGCTCAGTGGGTTAAGCCGCTGCCTTCGGCTCAGGTCATGATCTCAGGGTCCTGGGATCGAGTCCCGCATCGGGCTCTCTGCTCAGCAGGGAGCCTGCTTCCCTCTCTCTCTCTCTCTGCCTGCCTCTCCATCTACTTGTGATCTCTCTCTCTGTCAAATAAATAAAATCTTTAAAAAAAAAAAAATTGTATTAGTTTCAGGTATACTGAGTAATGGCCTGATGATAGGTACATGCAAAACCATCCCCGCAAGAAGTCTAGTTAACATCCATCACCTGACAAAGCCTCAGACATTTTTTTCCCTTGTGATGAGAACTTTTAAGTTCTACTTAGCAACTTCCAAATATATAATATATATAGGTAACTATAGTCACCATGATGTGTATCGCATCCCCATCTGGGGAGGGATCCCCCCGCCACTCTGAGCCTCAGTTTCCTTGTCTGTTAATTGGACACATGCATACCCACCTAGGGGAGAATGTCACCATGCCATTAAAGCACCTGGCCCATGGTAGAGACCCTGCCCCCAGGAAGTGTTTGCTGAGGGAAAACTGATGTATTCATTGCTTTTACAGCTAATGCTTACCTGCTCTACACCATCTACTGGGTTCTAGTCGAGGAACCTCTGGGCCCCGTGGCAGCTTAGTCAAATCGCAGGCAGGAAATGTCCCATCTTTTAGGCTAAGCTCCTAACCAAGAACTGGGATGCCAGAGAAGTCTTTAACATGAGAGGACAATGGAAGAACAGGAGTTAACAAAACAAGAGGAGAGTGTGGGAAGGGGACTCTGGGAGGGGATGTATGAAGGCCTAGAAGTGAGACTTAAGTGCTTCATGTTTTTCCCACCCTGATGTCTAGAAAAATGCCTAACACATGGGAAGTGTCACCATCTTTGTCACTTAGAGATTTGTTCTGAGGACTTTGTATACATGTATGTGGGTCACACACACACACACACAAACACACACACAGAAGCAGCATTCCCCCAAAGTTCAAGGATAATTCTCATCTTAGGAATCGGAACCTATTTCATAGACTGTGACCAAGAGGAGGCAGTAGGCTGCTTCTCGGAGGCAGGTACCCTGCGGACACCGCCTCCACCGCGTATTTTAAACTATTAGCTCACAGTCTTGGCACCCTAGTAAGCATTTCACCTGCATGGTGTCACATATACTGTGGTCTTTATCCATTTCCCCTTCACTCAGGCTGTCGGCCATTTTGGTTCCCGGAGATGCAGAGCATTTGATGCGGGGGCCGATTTTGGAAGAGCCCACCCTGCCCAACTCGGAGACCGGGATTTCTGCTGGGTTGTTGCTCTTGTTGTTTTGGATGCCTGAATGGAGGCTCTTTGTACCCATGGCCTTGTGACCTGGAAGGGACAAAGACCAAAGGACCGTCCACCGTGGTGAAGGGGGACAGAGTGCTTTCAGCTTTGGGGCAGAGCAGCTAGTCCCTTCCGGCTCTTTGATGCCATCCCCATATCATATTAAGACTTGTTTGCATCCCGTCTCTTTCAAGTCTGCCACAGAATGACACCATCTGAAAACAAAAGTATCTTCCCCTAGATCTCCTGAAAAGGAAGGAAGGCAGGCAGGCAGGCAAGAAAGAAAGATGGAAAGTCCTGGGTCAACCAAATGAAAACCACAGCAATGTCAGTGTTCTTAGGCCTCCAGATATTATAACTTAGGGACAAACAGCTGCAAAGGAAATCACAGCGCACTCCCACCCACCACATGGATCAAACCAGACAGAGACCCCAGGTTTACCCCCTGGCTGGCCAGCCGAAACTGCCTGCTCCTCTTTCCATGTTATCATTCTGAAGCCTGGGTTTCTCTGCATTTTTATTCTCTGCTCTCTGGAGTCTGCTGTTCACACGCAGGGGTTACTATAGTAATAGAAAAACCCTGTTGTGTTAGAAATTCTGCAGAAATGTAGTTTAGGCAGAAGCTAAAAACTGGCGTATTTATCTTTTCATGGGGATGGTAGCCCAGATTCCGAGTTTCCAGGGGTGTGGGAAGAATTCAGGTCTGAGCACAACTGTCCAAATGCCCTAGAAGTGGGTCATATCTGAATAGTGGGCTGGAATGGATTGTCAGGCTTGGGTGAAGCAGGCATGGTCTGGAGAAAGGGGTAGAGGACAACACCCCTGGCACAGGAAACCGTCAGACTTGGGGTGTACTCCTCACCTCTGCTCCTGAAAAATCTTGCAAATGAATAAATGAACAGGGGGCCTTGTTTTTTGTTCATTCCCCAAGCTCTCCTCGCCTTAAGAGTTGTCTCAGGGAAGGACTAAGATCTCCCAAGAGAAAGGCCTTATTTGGGTTTTTGCCCCCTCCTCTCCTGCTCCCCTTCTGGCCCCAATTCTAGGCTCAGCGGACACTCAGTAAATGCTTCTGTTGACTTAACCCATAGCACTGTAGAACAGAAGGGACAGACTTGGCCAGTGGTGTGAGGGAATGAAGTAAGTGGATAGCCCCCTTGCAGACATCTGTCTGAGCAGAGTTCCTGGGGGAAGGAGCTTTGAGTTATCCTGTAAGTCTTAAGACCTCTGTCTACCGGGTTGTGGTTGGAGAAAATGACTTTCCCACCCCTCCCCCAGACAACCCAGGGCAGTTCTCTTGCTGCCTCTATTATGCTGAACGTTCCTGTGTCTCCTGATGTGCCCCCCCCCCCCCCCCCCCCCCCCCCCCGCCGCCTCCATTGTTTTTAAGGCTAATTTTCTTTTCTTCTGTAGCATAAATCACAGGGAGGCGACTTCGCTGTTCACACTAGCATTTTCTCAAAATCATAGTCTCATAGAGTGTAAGCACTGTCATAGATCTTAAAGATCATCTGGAACGGGGAATGATTCACAATCTTTTTTCCGCCCAACACTCTGAAAACATAAAACACACTTTTATCAGCAGGAGGAGCCCTTTGAAAGCAGTGATTCCAACTGGGGGTGGCCTGGTGGGAGGGCTCACACTTGGAATCACAGGGGGCAGGGATGGTAAGTGTCAGGTTCGCTTGCTGTCATCTAGAAGGCAGAGCTCTGGGGAAAGGGGACATAGGACAGATATATTTTGCTAATGGTGATCAAGAACAGGTGAACCACACAGCTGGAAGCAGTCCCGAAACCCTAGGCCCTGTAGTTCTGCTATCCCTTTGTCCACACTGAAACTCACCAACCAAGTTAATACCTAATGGTTTAGATGTGGGAAGCCAGGGAGACCCAAGGATGTGAACCAACCAGAAGTCCACAGAAAAAGACAATGCTGCGTGTCAGTCTCAGGTCCCAGACTCCCTGATGTCGACATGGGATGTCGCACAGTACCTAGCTGCCTAAAGAGGACAATGCCTGCCGAAGGAATGGAGTAAAGGTTCAATCTTTCATTTAAAAATGTGGGATAAAGGAGGAGTCCAGGAATTTCTTGGAAAGAGGTGGGAAATGCAGGGGAATGTGGGCATCAGCTAGAGGCAGGGAAAGTAGAAGCGTGCTGGGACAGAGGCTGCTTTCCAGGATCTGCAGGCTGGAAAGGAGAGGGCTGTAGGGTGCCGGACACCCCTCTCCAGTTCCATCTTCATGGCCATCATGTCGGTCACATACCAGCTCTGCCACTTACCAGCTAAGTGACTCTGGCAAGTTGCCTAATCTCTCTGTGCTTCAATCTCCTCTTTTATAAAAACGAAGATAGTAATGAAAGTCCTCATCTGCCGGGTTACTGGGAGGATCAAGCGACTTAATAAGTGGAAAGTGTTTAGAATAGAGTGTCAAGGAGAAAGTGAGCCACTGTGTGAACAATGATGAGTGCAAGCCTCCCCCTGGCTGGTGTAAGTGTGCCCAGAAAGCCGAACAAAGAGTGTCAGAGTCGTTATAAAATAGCAATTACTAGGGAGCAAATGCATCAGAGTAAACGGGGGGCTCATCAGAGCCACCAGAATCTATCTTGGGCATATCAATAAAAGGAGATTGGAGTGTTGAGGCCTGTGAAGTGCCTGTCAAGCATGGTACCAAATACTTGTCATCCTTTTTCTCCAAGTCCTCCCTGCTTCTAGAGCCTTCCTCCCACCTCCCAGGTGTCAGCTTGCATACCACCTTCCGGCCGTGGGTACAACCCCTCCACCACCTGGACCAGCTCCCCCACGCAGGGAGACTTGTATTTGCAACTTGACTAAGAGTTGCCTTCAAACCTTCCCTGTGCTCAGATCCCTGTCCCATACTAGGTGACAAAGTTGCTGTGTTGATGAGCAAATCCTAGACATTCCTGGCATACTGCTTTCTGAGTGCTGGAGTAGTCTTCATAACCATTCTGGGCCATGATCACAAATGTTTACACCAGTGTTCTAGAGAAATGCATGGTTTTGATAAAAGAAGAAAAATTTGCTCATCAGGAGGGATTCCTGATCACAGGAGATCAAGCTACTGCTTCTGTAGGGTGACCTTCTCCACTCTTAGTGTCCTCTACACATACGTCCCAAAGACACCTCCAATGCCATCTGCCCCAAACTGATGGCACCAGCTTCTCTTCAAAACCAGCTCCTCTTATGTTCCTTTTTGCAGATGCTGGCAGTCCCCGCGGTTACCCAGGTCTGAAATGGGTCATTCATTCTTGATCCCTTCCTCTTCCTTAACCCCTGCCAGCATTCAACCAAGTCTGCTAAATCTGGGGTGACCAGGTCCTAGGGTCTGAATGTTTGTGTTAGCCCCAAATTCACATGTAGAAATCCCAGTCTGCAATGTGATGGTGTTCGGAGGTGAGGCCTTTGGGAGGTGCTTAGACCAGAAGAGTAGAACCCCCTTTCCCCATGAATGGAACTAATGTTCTTATTGAAGGGACCCCACAAGAGAGCTCCCTAGCCCCTTTGTGCCATGGGAAGCTATAATGAGAAGAAAGTGACCAGGAGGTGGGCGCTCACCTGACCATGCTGGCACCCTCATCTTGGGCTCTCAGCTTCCAAATCCCTGAGAAATTGCTGTTGTTAATAAGCCATCCAGTCTGTGCTATTTTGTTAGAGCATCCTGAATGGACAAAGACACCAACTGTCCCAGTTTTCCGGGGACCGAGGAATTACCCAGGATGTGAAACTTGTAGTGCAAACATTAGGAAAGTGTTGCAGACATAATGTTCTAGGTGAAATTCTGGGAAGAATGTGACCCTTAACCGTCTGCACAGCGGTCAATGCTGTGCAGACCCCCCCCCTTAGAATGCAGGGGCCCTCGTCAACTTCTAAGGCCAGTCTCTGCCTCTGAACCCAGGGGTTTCTCCTCCCACCATCGCACAACCTCTGAAATCTCTGCCCCCCACAGGTAGACCAGAAGTGCGGGGAAAACTCAGAGCCTTAGAAGCCATTCACGGGAGGGGTGTACAAATACCCCAGCCCCCTTGCTTTGGACGGGATAATTTGGAGATGTGTTATTTTACTCCATCTCTCAGTTTCTCCACACATTTAAGCAGGTGATTAACTGCTTGCCCTTTGCTGGGTCGCTTCCCTGATGGTGCTCCCTGTACTTCTCAAATAAACTACTCATGGTTGAATCCTTGCCCCCTGTCTGCTTCTGGGAAAATCCCAACTGAAACAGCTTCCGAACGAGGAGCCCTGGCCCTATTCCATAGAACTTCTTGCAATGATGGGAATGCCCTAGATCTGTGCTGTCCATATCGACAGTCACTAGCCATGGGTGGCTGGGAAGCATGTGAAATTTAGGCTGGGTGATGAAAGGCTGAATTTTAAATTTTATGCAGTTTTAATTAATTTATACTTAAATAGTCACATATGGTTTGTGACTATCGTATCAGATGGTACGTGCTAAGGGACAATCATAGCTTTCTCTTCATAGGATTAAGAAGTGTTCTGAACTGTTAAAAAACAAAGGTGGTGGTTGATAAGGAGGAGGGGTGGGGAAGGAGTGGGGTGAAAACTTGGGCTTCTGACAAGTCCCTTTTGCCTGGGTCTCTGGAAGGAAGTTGTGTAGTTGAAGGATCACGATTCACCGATGCCATCCATGACAGAATCCCACTAGCAGGACTCACAGAGCATAGACTTTCCTGTACTAATGATGAGGCCTGTACCACTCAGGGTGCTCGTAGGTCTTGCAGATAGTTCAAAGAAAATCACTCAAGTGTTCTCTTGGTAAAGTTTTTCCAGCTACATCCAAGCCCCTTTAGTGCCTCTTGTGTTTTTAGCCACATGTTCTTCAAGACGATGTTTCCCACAACCTTGAGTTTATTAGGTCGCCATGAGAGGTCTAAAGGACTCTCCTTTGTGGGAACATTGAACACATCTTCCTAGAGGAGAATGTTTGCTACTAACCATTTGTAGTGCAGAGAAAAAACCCTAAATCTCTTCTCAAAGTCAGGCTGTTCACACAAACTGAGGGTCCTTGTAGTTATGCAGCTTTGTGTGGTGACCAGTTGTGTCTTTTGCTGTTGGTGAGACAAAGGATATGGTAGGGTGACAGGTGAGTGCTTAGGCTTTGGGTCACCAGGATCTGGAGTGGATACCTGACTCTTCCTATATGGGCCTGTGAGACTTCATTACTTAATCTTGCCCCATCTGTAAAATGGGCATATTAATTGTATCTAGTACCTGCCCCCACAGTAGGGGTGTGGACAGTAGATGAAGCAAAGGAGGGAGAGGTCAGCACACTGCCTGGCACTTAGTGCTTCACCACTGTCATCAGACAGACCCAAATTCCAGCCCCAGACTGTGTGACCTTAGCCAAGTTGCTTAACCTCTCTGGGTCTCAAGTTCCTCATTTTTAAAGTAGGGATAATATCTAGCTTGAAGGATTGCATGGAATAAAGATAATTTGTAGGCAGCACTTGGTATGCAGAAGGTACTAGTTCTGCAATTATTATTCTACCTTTTTTCCCCAGAAGTGATAAGCACATGGTGGGAATGCAGTGAATACTTCTGAGTTGATTTTTTTCCTTTCTGCTGAAAAATATTAGGCCTCTTTGAAAGCATGTTAACAAGCTCCGAAATTTGAGTAGTGTCCTATACTTTAAGATATGTCATGGGGCACCTGGATGGCTCAGTGGGTTAAAGCCTCTGCCTTTGGCTCAGGTCATGATCCCAGAGTTCTGAGATCGAGCCCCATATCAGGCTCTCTGCTCAGCAGGGAGTCTGTTTCTCCCTCTCTCTCTGCATGCCTCTCTGCCTACTTGTGATCTCTATCAAATAAATAAATAAAATCTTAACAAAAAAAGATATGTCAAATGCCCTCGTTTGACTTCTTGCTTTTGCTGAATGTAAAATTTTGTATCTTACATGGTAATTTCAGTCATATTTTTGCAAGGAGTCTCAGCTGGGAATAAACCAACATTATCTGAGAACTTTGGATCCAGGATTGGGCCCAGATTTACCCATATTATCTCATTTTGTCTTCACAGCAATCCTTTGTTATTCCTCTCAGGGGCGATTATCATACCCATTTCACAGATAAGGAAACTGAGGCAAAGTGAGGCTAAATGGGTACAAGATCACACAAAGCAAAGCCAAGTTGCCGAGCCAAGCTGTCTCCCTCTAGAGCCCCAGCCCTCTGGCCGTCGTGCCTGCCTCAGCTCTTCTCTGAGTGCCTCTGCTCTTTCCTGTCCTTGAACTGCTAGATCCCAGCAGGAGTTTGGGTCCTGGTCTCCCTCCCTTCAAGGTCCAGGTGGACAGCAGCTGTCCCTGCTTGTCACCCTATGGGGATAGCTCCTGGGCTTATTTCTCTTCAGTGAAAGAACTCAATGAAGCATGTAATGTGATAATGGATTTCCAATTGCTTTAGCTAACATCTTCGTAAATTGGTTTCCTGCGCTCCTTCCACTGTAGGCCTTTGCCATTCTGGAGGAGACCAGGTAGTGCAGCTAGAGCTGGGGTGCCGCGAATGCCACATGTGCTGGTGTACGGGCTGTAGGGAATCAAAAGCAAGTTTGCTGGTTGGGTCTAACTTTTCTATCTCTTTATCTGTCTCTATCTCCCTGTCTCTCTCTCCAACAAACTTAATGGATATTATTTCACAAACACGAATGTGTTGCAAAACTCCCCTTTTTTAAAAAACAAGATGGCCTCTTATTTCCAGGCTTGCCAAAGTCAGTGCAACAATGACCATGTATGGGCCAGATCCGGGCTGCGTGTCCCATCATTCACATTCTTGGCTTCCTGAGTCACTGGAAGTTCATTATCTAACCTTCCCAGAGAGCCTGCTGTGTGTGGGCGGAGATGGACAGGAAATCAGATAAGCCCCATCTGTGCACACATCTGCTTGGGGACCTCTTTACCTATTTCTGGAGAGAGAGTTTCACGTTGACAGTGAAGTGACTGCAAAATTCTTGCCTAGATTTCTAAATCCACTCCCTGGAGTCAGTGGACCTTTCTGGGCCAAAAGACATAGGGCGGCCATGACAGGCTGGATCACAGAAAACATTGCGTCAAATTGAAGACCTCTTTAACTACGGCGAGAACCTCAGAGCTTCAAAACACAGACAGATTGTCAACTTGTTCCACAGTAAACATCATTCTCCAAATCCAGTCTTCATTCCAAAACTGTTCCTCTTCCCTTTAATCTCCCAACTGTTGACACAGATTCTTCTTCTGCCCTAAATCCAGCCCTCTTCAAATGGGAAGCTCCTTCAGAAACTTTCTCTTAGAAAATTATCTCTAAGTGGTGGGAGACATTCATACCTCTCAGTCTGCTTGTGTCCCTGCTCCCTCCATCTTTGCCTCCTGTTTTGTGTAAAAAGTCTTGATAAAAAACTGTCCTGTGAGAGCCAGGCAGTGAGGTGAGGTCAGGAAGTTCATTCCACCAACTGTATGAAGTCCAGACTTAGTTTTGGGACACCCATGTTCTTCTGAGGAACTGGCTGGCTTCTATCCTAGGGACCTCATCAACTAACTCTGGGCTCACACACTTGAAGGCCCAGAGGACAAGGTGGGCGACATGAGGAGCTTGGGCTGGATGGGCCTCCTGCTCACTGAGCACACGTTTGTGCTTCACAGCGGACAGCTTTGTCAGCTCCAGCTGATTCTACCAGCTGGGAAGGCAGGCCCAGTACTGCTGTATCTTCTGACATCTTTTTTTTTTTTAAGGGAAGCCAGTGTGAAATGCCTCAATTTTTTAAGGTTGGCAACGAACCAACCAAAAAATAAACAAACAGTACTGAAGAGGCCCAAACATCAATGGGCCACTATTGGCCCATGAGCCACCATTTGCCACTTCTGGCCTTGACTATGAAACCTGCATTCATAGCCTCCCCTGAGCAAGCCTAGAAGATGTCATGGTATGCATTGTTCGATAGTATTTCAGTCTTCATCTTATGTATCCTTGTTTTTGCTTTCTCTGTCCTCATCACTTAATAATATTGAATATTATCATAACATGTGCCACTGAAGAGAACTTTCTGGAGTAAGAAGGGGAAGCTGACCATTACTTAACTGCAGCATACCTTTCTTCCCTGTTTTTCCACATCCGCCCATTTGAACTGGACTTCAGATGAAGGCAGACTAGTTTAAGATAATCAGGGTAATTCCACTCCTCTTGCCAACAACTGGCTTGGGCATGACCATGTGACCTAGTTCTGGCCAATGAAATCTAAGATAAAATCAGGGATCGCGGGGGGAATTCACTCTAGAAAAGTTGTCCTTTGTGGAAAAATCTCCTGAGTCTTGATGCCATTGTCAGTCCCAGAGCTAACAACTATGGGCCTCCCTTCCTATGCTTCAGGTTAGATGAGATAATTAATTTTTCTTCTTACTGAAGTTACTCTCAATCAGGTGTTTCTGTTGTTTGCTACCAAAAGCATCCAAACAGATAGATAAAGAAAATTTCTGGGTCACAAACCATGCTCCACTCAGGAGATCAGCTTACTTTCTGTCAGTGGGCGCAGGCTGACTGGCTCTTGAGGCTTCTTGCATCAAGAAGACCAAATCGAAGACTCTCTTTCCTGCCAGATGCTTGGGAACAGGCCTGAGGCACATCCATTGAGTGACATTTTACCAAGTGCCTACCTGTGCAACGACCATGTGACGAGGAGCAGAAGAACTAGGTGTGCATTTAGGGACTTGACAGAGTTCCAGAAAAGAAAGCTGCAGGAAGTGCTTGCTCAAAAGGGTCAAATGAATACACTTTCTTCTCACAACCTGTCAGGATTCCCAAACTGTCAGGATTGGACTGATTTGGGCTTCCATTCTAGCAACGTTTTAGCCTCTTACTCTACCATAATCGCCTGACAGAGGTGTCCATGGCTTAGCCATCCTTGAAGGGGCTACGGTGTGGAGATGATTGACGATGTTCAGGACATTCCACAGTGGCCACTGTGCCCACATAGGCCACCCTCTGGTCTAGGAGTCCTTCTCCCTAGTTCTAGGCCCCTCCCAACATCTCCCATTTCCTGAACCCATTAAGGCTACCAAAAACACTATCAAGAATGTTGATAATACTAGCAGCAGCAGTAATGGTAGTAATGGCGAATCCTGAGTAAGATTCTGTGTGTCAAACACTGTTCTAAGTGCGTTACGTGTATGAACTCATGTAACTCTCACAACTCCTCCCAACTTAGGAGATCAGTAATCCCCATTGTACGCATGGGGGAGCTGGGGCCATGGTCATATAGCTCGTCCCCTAGCAGAGCTAGGCTTTAAGGTTAGGGGGTATGGTGTCAGGATTTGTTCCAACACCGTCCTACCCGGAGTTAACTCTGCTCACTGCTGGCATGGCAGGAGGGAATTAGAAAATGTTTACTTCTCACTCTCTGCATGATTGGGATTTTTAAAAATCTTGAACATGCACTACTTTTTGCTGAGTTAAAAATAGGAGACATGACAGCCACCACCCACTCTTGGGCTAAAGACTGTATGTGCTGACCCTCATACAAGCCTACGTGACTTTGTCCTACAAGAGTTCCTTCTGCCCACTGATGAGACACTGGGAAAAGAGAGGTAAAGGGTAGATTCTATAGTAACTATATGGTCCCCAGAGAACTGTGGCTAGAGCACTCTCACCCAGGGAGGGGGTGAAGCAGAGAATGAGTCAAGTCTAAGGAAGGTGAACTTGGGCAGGGTATTTGCCTTAGCTCTTCGATTATAGGGTTTACACCATGAGAGTCAGGGGCTACTGATATGTTTCTACAAAGCGAACATCTGATTTTCGTAGATGGATGTTTTTCCTCCTTTAGATGTCATTGGGTTCATATGTTCCAGCCCTGTGGTTGGGTATCAATTACCCCCTTGACTCAGTGGTATACAACAGCCATCTTCTGGGTTCTGTGGGTCAGGAATTCAGTCAGGACAGAATGGGAATGGCTTGTGTTCGCTCCACAGTGCCTGGGCCTCAGCCAGAGGCCTTGAAGGCAGAGGGCAGGGATCCTAAGAAGGCTCATTCACTCACCTGTCTGGAGGTGGATGCTGGCTGTTGGCAGAGGGCCTCAGTTTCTCTCCATGTGGTCTCCCAACTTGAGCCAGTTTGGGCTTCCTCACTGCATGGTGGCCGGATTCTAAAGGCGAACATTGAAAAGATGATGAGGAAGGGAAGAAGAGAGAGAAATACAAGTACCACTGGGAAGCTCTACTCTCTAGCCTCATAAGTCATGTAGCATCACTCCCAGCATTCTCCAGGAGTCAATGCAGTCATAGGCTCATGTCAAGACTCAAGGGGAAGGAAAGCAGACCCTCCTTCCCCTTGGGTGGGTGTCAGTCACATTGTGAGAAGGACATATGGGATGAGGCAGATATCTCCATCTTTGGAAAACACGGCCTGCGCCCTCAATTGATGATGACAGCAGCAGCAGAAGGAGCCTTGGCCATCCTTCCCACATCTACCGGAGAGACCGCCCACCCAGTTATAGCTTTGAAAAGACTCCTAACAACTAGTTTTAACAGTCACCCATCTTGTATCCCTATCTGAGTCTCGTTCTGAGCCAGTTAATCTGAGAAACTCATCTCCATTAATAGGTACTAATGGGTTCCTCATCCCGTAAGACCTCACTGCAACCCATAGGGATCTGCCTTTTGGAGACATGATTACTTAGCCTAAGAAGTGACTTAATAATGGCCCCAGAAGAAGGGAGTAGGCATGCATGGCTCTCTTTTGGTGCCGCTCCACTCATAACTGTGTGGGCAGCCACCTGTCTCTCCAAATGGCAAGCAAGGATCTGTGTGACAGTTCAATTAATGTAAGATTGCTAAGAGCAGGGATACAACACCATATGAGCTTAGTGAAATCCTTTATTTCCTGGATCAAAGATGTTAATGATGATTGTGTTTCAGTGGTAGAATTAAGGAGTGGTTTGGGTTCTATAATTTCCTCTATTTCCCAATTTCTTTCCAAGAGTGTGTATTACTTTTATCATAAAAGAAAAAAATTCTTATTTTTAAAACTTTCATCAGTAAGAGAAAGGTGACAGGAGACCTGGGCTCCAGCCTTCCGTTGTCACTGTCAGCTTGTGACGTCTGCCAGAGCCCTAGGTGGGCATTTCTGTGATTTTGCTTCCACAGGCATCAATGTTGGCCCCCTCTACCCAGCTCCTGCTCTGTTCCAAGATTGTCGTGATCATCTCATGAGCAAACAGATGCAAACCATTTGGAAAAGGCCTTATTGCAAAGATACTATCATTATTTGCCTTTTTTTTTTTTTTTTGCCCCTAACTTAAACTTCATAAAAACAGTAAAAGCGAAGCTCAGTTGTTTACTTGTTTATCCTAACATCCAGAGCCCTTGTGGTCAGATGCTGGAATATAGTTTTCACACCATATTTAGAAATCCTACGAAATTTCTATCACTGCACTCACGAACAGAATTTCCTTTAGCATTTTCTTCTTTGGCCTTCTTGACATCCGTCTTACAACTATATGCAGCACCTGTGAGCTAATAAATAATGTATTCAAAGAATTCTGCAAATCCAAAAAGGTCACCATTTGTACATCACCTGTCTATCAAGAGACATTTTTGGCTTAGAGTAAAAAAGCAAGGTTTATTTTGGTGTAACAGCTGCAAAAAAGAAATGGGAATTAAAGACCCTGCCACTTAATCCCTTTCTAAATATTCATTGAAAGTCCAACTATCTTAAGATGTGATGGGTCTTACTGAGTGAAATCTTGCCAGATGGGGATGGGAAGATTGGGAAAGTAGCATAACCTAGAAGTCAGATTTGGTGGGTTGATACAAGCATTCGTTAAGAACCGAGGGTCTGCTCAGCCCGGAGCAGGTGTCTGCTCAGCTGTGGCCTGGAGTCCCAAGCCCTGTCTGCCTTGTTGCCCAGCTGAAGAGGGGAGGGACGCTGCAGAACCTCAGGACCACTCTCACCACCCACTCCTTGGATCCCAGAGTAATCCTGATTAAGGCCCCCAGCCTTGCACAGAACCCCCTTCCTCGCCCCCAAGCTGGAAATGACACATAGTGATGACTTCAGCCTCACTGGTTTCTTATGTTGCAGGAGCAGCGCCCCTCCCTACCCCAACACTCCCGTCTTTCTGTGCTGGGAACATGACCTGCAACAGGCATTCTCACGGGGGAATCCTCAAATAATTCATGAAGTAGACAACACTCCCATTTTCCCAGTGAGGAAACTAATTTAGAGAGGTCAGAGGACTTGGCAAAGGCATATGCACATGGCAAAGCCAAGTGTGCCTATTCCAAATGCCTTCCTTTTGACCTCTGTGCTGTCCTGTGTCCCCCACTTCTGTTGGACCTCCTGGGTGAGTCTCCTCCCCACTGCCTCCTGCCCTCACCTGCTGGTTCAGTAAGACTTGTGTCTTCCTCTGGGGGCACATCATTGCTGCTTTCTGTGCTCCATGGCTGGGCCAGGGCACAGGTGTATCATTGGGAAATTTCACCTTCTTGGGAGAAAGGACCACTTTCATCCCTTTCTCAGCCTGAACAAATACAGCTTCACTACCAGGGAACACAGTATTGGCAATTTTCCCTTCTCTCCAGGCCATGGGATGCCCTGGGGTCTATGACTTCAGTATCTGGCTAGGAGGTAGCTGGTTTCTTTCAAATTCGTTGTCCTGCCTTTGCAAGATGGCGCTTGGACCTCAGAAGAGCTGGGTTCCCGTATGTAGAGCAGCTACCACTGTGAAAAGGTGAAGACCTCAAGCACAGAAAAGCTACACAGATCTTTCCCAACCTCTTTCAGCAGGGGTGGGCCACCCCACCCCCCTGAGGAAGAGCAATGACAGTCTGATTTGCATTGTTTTCAAAGCCACATGTTTTGTTAATTTTCCCATCAGAATAGGCTAGTCAACAATGGGCAAAGCGTTGCTTATGTCTAAGAACATATGGAGAATTCTAAACCAAGTTTTAAAATTCAAAATGGATATTCAGTCCAGGAGTCTTACTCTCCAAGAGAGAAATAGATGGATTTGCGTCTTCTGTCTCAGTTGCCAGAGAAGAGGCTCCCCTATCTTGTGACAAAGCCTCTGGCCCCAGAGGCTGTGCGGGTGCGTTCCTGACAGGCCTTGAATTCCAGCTTCTAATCTTTTGCAGACCTCAGTCTGGACAGACTAAACTCAAAATGTCTTCAAAGGCAGCTCAACAGAGGCTGCGCACTGCATGTGCTAGCTGTTTTCTGGGCTCAAGTTCATGCCTTGATTGCGTGAACTGCCTTCCCTAGAGAGGCAGACCGTCTCCACTCCAGGTCTTTAATCATTCTTTGTATGAGGCTGGATCAAACTTTCTGAAGGGCAATTGATTTTAAATAAACAGTCGTGGGCTCAGCCTACAGAATACTCTTTCACTCTGTTGTAGTGGAAGGGGACACGTACAGTTGCACGTGGATCAGAGAAGGCAAGAGAGGGAAGGGTCAGCCCGGGACAGGAAGAGAAAGAAGACATGTGTCTACCAATTACATAATTTCCAATTACGTAACGCGCTAGTGAATAACACCCTGGATCCCAAACTCTCTGGGAGGAAATAAAATAATTTGTTTTCCTTTTCCCCTGTCCTTTTTTTCCTCTTCCGCACTGAAAATGAGTTATGATGCAAAATCAAATTGCTCTAAGCCTGTTATCAACACCCACCCTTGGAGACAATGCGAGGCAAGCAGAGAATGACTCTTCTCTGTTGAAAATCTCCCATAACACTGTCACTGTAACTACCACTACTAACTATGACATCGGGATAGGCTTTCTCAG
Organism: Enhydra lutris kenyoni; assembly: GCF_002288905.1. Lineage (NCBI taxonomy): Eukaryota > Metazoa > Chordata > Mammalia > Carnivora > Mustelidae > Enhydra > Enhydra lutris. Next base: position 36,636,562 of record NW_019154098.1, on the reverse strand, counting down.
ACTACAAAACTCTTTCCCATTTGTCACCCCCAAACACCTCCATGACTCCTTATTCTTACGATCCCCACTGCAGAGACCAATCATCCGATTCTCACTGTGTGGACAGGGAAGGTCCAAACCAAGACTCTCTGATGATGCTACGGATTGGGATTTGTGGATGGATGGCCCCTACATTTCTACCCTTAGACCCTCTAGAGAGTGACCACTGTGCATGTGCTGGTCTCCAAATTCTGCCTGCTTACCTAATTGTCGCACGACAGGCTACCCCGAAACTACAGAAGTTTAATGCTACAACCGCTTTCTTACATCTCACAGTTTTGTGGGTCGGGAATTCAGAGAGGACCTGATAGGGTGATTATCCGGCTGTCTGCAGTGTAGACTGTGTCATTCAATGCTATTCAGCTGGAGTGGGCTGGTCTTTAGGGTTCAAGACAGCCTGCTCACACAACTGGTGTCTCGTAGGGACAGCTGGAGGGCTGTACTCAGCGATGCCTTTCTTCTTCTCCCAGTACCCTCCAGACCTCTCCGTGTGATCTCCCCAGCAAGGGAGCTGGACTTTTTATGAGGAAGATTAGGCCCTTAGAACCAGTGTTCGGGGAGACAGGAAGTGAGCGTTGTCTGACTCATAAGGCCTGGATGTGGTCAAAGCAGTCCCAGAGCCTGCCCAGAGTCAAGAGGGATGACAAGCTTACCTCATGTTTGTACAACCCCACATTAATAACAGAAGTCCAAAATTGATACTATTTGATGATAATACATGAATAGTTGATTATGAATGGATGCTCACAGTTTTGGGGAATTTTGATTCACAGGGGAGAAAACATATCGTATCTGTTTCAGGGCCCCCAAATTTTTACCCTTCAACAAATGACCAGGTTGGATTTCAAAGAGTACAGTGTATGTGACTATCAGCTGACCACCCCCAGGAAGACTAAAACAGGATACCGTTCTGAGGTGATTTGTGACACCTGGATTTCCAACAGCTCTTTCCTTCCCTTAAAGGATGCCCAAATCCTAATCCCCTGAACCTGTAAATGTTACCATATATGACAAAAGAGACTTTCCAGATTGTTTAAATGAAAGATTTTTGAGATGAAGAGATATCCCAGTTATCTGGAGGTACCCAACGTAATCACAATGGTCCTTATCGTAGGGAGGCAGGAGATCAGAGCAGGTGTCAAGAGATGTGATGACAGAAGCCAGTGGTCTGAGTGATGTGAGGAAGGGGCCATGAGCCAAGGAGCGTGGGCAGCCTCTAGAAGCTGGAAGAGTCACGGAGCAAAATTTTTGCTGGAGGTTCCAGAAAGAGCCAGCCCTGCCAATGTCTTGATTTTAATGCCATAAAACTCATTTTAGATTTCTGATCTCTAGAACTGTAAGATGATAAATTTGTGTTGTTTTAAGTCACCGAGCTGCCAGTAATTTGTTACAGTAGCAGGAGACTAATAGCTTTCTCTAGAGCATAACCAAGCAACTACAACAACTTCTCATGGGGCTTATAACAACAAAGGGGTCAACCTCACAAATAACAAAGTCTAGCAAAATCTCTTTCTGCCCCGAGATAAGGTACAATTTAGCACCCTGCCTTCAACTAAATCCCTAACACACTCTGCGATTTTTATTCTCCCTTCCTTTCTAAGGGAACAGCTTATAGGGAAAAGAATTAAAACTATCCAAGAGCTAAAGACTACCTTTTAATGACTGAGGGAGGGAAGACAGTGAATTTTGTTTTTGTGAAAATTTCTAAACTCAAAAGAGTGATTTCACTGGGTGGTGGAGGGTGTCTATTTTAAGAATTAGGCCATTAAACATTGAAGGCATTTCTTAAGGATTATGAGTGGTTCAGTTGATTTTTCACACCAGAGAATAGAGCTTAACTAATACCTTTTTTGGGTTTTTTTTGCAGGGAAATAATGTTGGGGATTTATGTAATAATGCTTATTTGCTTTTGACAAGTACTTAACAGACCACTCTCTGTGAATTTTAAGGCTCATAACAAGTGAGCTTGTCTTCACCACATAGAAGGAAGAGAAGCTTCATCCAGATCCCACCCTAAGTCGTGAAGTACCAGACAGGATTCAAGTCTGAGCCAAGTCCCAGGTGCCTTCCACTAAACCTCTCAGGTCAATATTAAAGGGAAATGTTGCTACCTAACTTCCCACTCCTCACCCAACAAGAAGGGTTGGGGAACTGAGGTGGGTACATGGAAAATGACCATGATACCCGCCCGTATCAAGTAAGAGTTTGAATCCCGTTGAAGAGAACTGACCTTCAAGACAATGCGGAGATGTGACTATGAACTACTGTGGTATTAGGGGACAAAAGCATGGTGGGAGTGTTAAAAATGCTATCAGTTAAAGATGTGCCTCTGGGGGCACCTGGGTGGCTAAGTGGGTTAAAGCCTCTGCCTTCGGCTCAGGTCGTGATCTCAGGGTCATGGGATGGAGCCCCGCATTGGGCTCTCTGCTCAGAAGGGAGTCTGCTTCTCCCTCTCTCTCTGCCTGCCTCTCTGCCTACTTGTGATCTCTCTGTCTGTCAAATAAATAAACAAAATCTTTAAAAAAAAAGAAAAGATGTACCTCTGACCTATTTATGGGTCCAATGACATGTTGTCTGAAACCTGCTATGAATTCTCTGTCCCTGTCTTCTAGAGTTATGATGGCAGATGACATAAGGATGGTAACCTGTTAAAAAGCTGGATGGTGGGCTCCATGGGGTTTCACCTTACTATTCTTTTTACTTCCATGTTGGTTTTGAATTTTCTATCATTAAAAATAAAGAGAAAGAGAAAGAACTGTGGCTTCGGGTCCCAGAACAAATACTGTGGAGATCTCATTACCCAGGGTTCTCTTTTCTGAGTATGCCTGTTCTTAGCCTGGGTCCCCCATCCCCACCCCCCAATGGCCTCCTTGAGCACTTCCATGTCTGAGAGCAAAGATCCGCCTTGGAGCGCAAGTCTCAGGAAGGTGGATATGGCCACCCTCCTCTCGCCAGCATTTCAGAGGAGGGAAAGACAATCTCCAGCTTTTCTGAAAGAGAAACAAGGAGATGCTCACCCGGGCAGCTCATAGTCAGGGACCCATGTGGAGATAGGACCCATGTGTCCCAAACAAGACAGAATCAGGGTCAGCAGCTGAGGGCTGGAATCCATCAGGCCCCAAGAGCCCACCTGGGCCCACTCAACAGTTCCCGAATCTAGTTCGAAGAGGCCCTTTCCCTTAAAGATTCTCTTTTCTTCCCTGTTTCTTTTTTTGAGTATAGTTGACACCCAATGCCACATTAGTTTCAGGGGTACAACATAGCGATCCCACAAGCTTGTAAGTTTCCTGTGCTTGCCACAAGAGTAGCTACCGTCTGTCACCACACAACACTGTTACAGTAGCATTGACTCTTATTCCCTATGCTGTGCCTTTTATCCCAACTTACTCAGTCCAGATCTGAAGCCTGTGTCTCCCACTCCCCTTCTGGTGTGCCCATCCCCCACCCCCTTTCCCTCTGGCAACCACTAGTTTGTTCTCTGTATTTACCTCAAGATTCTTGATGACTTCCAGAACAGAAAAGGGAGAGGCAGGGAGTTCAGGTACAAGATCAGAGACATGCAAGTGTGAGAGAGGCAGCTTAGGGTGGTCACCTAGAGAGCAGAAAGGACGCTCCCTACCCTAAGACAGACGGTGGGACAGTCCTCTGCTCCCATATAGGGAGCAAATTCAAGCAAATTCACATGGGGGTAGGAGAAGGAAGTTACAAGGTCTCCCCTGCTTTTCTGAGAAGATGGTTCACCCGCCCAGAGGACTGTGGGAGTGTTTTCTCGCTTGCAGAGTGAGCTCCACTGCCTACCGTGACTGGACTTCGGGTAGCCGCCTGGGACAGTACCCACCCAGGGCCTCCAGGGTGCCCCCAGCCAAGATGTCAAGTCAGGCGGCAGCAAAAAGAGTCCGGGGGCACCTTTGTGGGGTTCTGAATATCACGGAAGGTTTTAATTCAGCTACAGGAAAATTCTCTGCCAAGGGGCATGATTTCCTGCTGAGATATATAGAGTTCCTTGTTCTCAACCCTGGCTACACATTTGGATCACGTGGGAGATGAAAAGACCCAGGCCCGAGACCCTGCCCCTCACCAATCAAGTCAGCAGGCCTCAGGGGTGGGCCCGGGCTCTGGCCTTGTAAAAACTGCGGGTGATTTCGAGGTGCCCTTTTTAGAATCACTCAGACCTGTGCTCATCTGTCACCCCCCAGAAAGGCTTTCTAGACCAGCCCACAGAAGGAGCCTACTTATTTTCTCTTCTGAGTACCTACGGATGACCGAGAGGACGAGATAGAGTTATGTGTATGTTTTTATCGTCTTACTGCCTAACTGGAAAGTTCTGTACGGGAATGGACATCATTTAATCATCTCTTTTGCTCACCACTGTACCCGCGCTCTACAAACCACTCCGGGCAGACAGGTGTCACTCACTAAATCTTGCTGAATGAATGCATTAGTAGGAAGCAGTTTTTATATATTTTATGATCCATTCACGGCTTGTGGTGGATGAATAATGTCTGTAAGATTGCAGAGGAGAGGAGAGCGGATCAGAGTGGAGCCTGGCCCCAACCCCAGGCTTCGGAGGGACAACCTTCCTGTTGGGAGGTGGTAGAGTCCCTCAGCGATCACCGCGAGGTGGCCCAGCAGCGCGCGGTACCCAGCGCCATCTGCTGGAAAAAATAAAACGGGGCTTGTTTTTCTCACATCCTGGAGGGTTGGTTGCCTGAAAGCTCTTCTTGGAAAAGAGCAGAGAGAAGGCAAGCTTCATCTTCAGTACCTTCACCCGTACGCGAGACACCACCGTGGATGAGTGTGTGTGTGTGTGTGTGTGTGTGTGTGTGTGTGTGTGTAATGATTAAGATTTTACCTAATGCACCAATTCAAAACCAAAATTCACCACTCTTTTAGGGTTGGTTCAGTAAAGAATCTCTGGGTCTGTGCCAGGAAAGTCAAACCCAAGAATCTTCAAATAACTCTCAGAAGTGAAAAATGTCAAGTCCCCGCTCTGCGGGAGACACTGCTCTCTCACCCCTTTCAACATCTGCTGTTCTGAGGCCAGACTGAGGTGACCACATAAAGGGCTAATTGATGGTCTTTGATCAATTTCCTGGAGCTAAAATGACAGGGGGCCCAGCTGTTAGCGGAGCTATTCCAAGTTCTTAAGCGGGTTTCCAAATGCTTACCGTATGTTCAGTAAACTTCAGGCTAGTTTATTATTTTTATACTGTAACCTGATCTTCAGAATGAAAGGGCCATCATCTCTCGATCTCTCTCAGACGTGTACACACACACACACACACACCCCACACCCCATGCACACACAATGCCCAGATACACACAGGACTTAATCTACCTAGAAGCTCCTCCTAGACCTTTACAAGAATATCATTCTCTATTTCAACTCGAAAACACTGGATAAGGCCGGAAATAATTCCTGGGAGAACTGAGATTATTTAACCAAGAAGGAGAAGGTTGATTTAATAGAATCTTCAAATAAAGAGCAAGCCTTGATTAGATGAAAATCGGACAAAAAGCTAGTCATACGGTGAGGGCTTCTACTTTATGAGGTTTGGTTCATGGACATCACGCTACCCTGTGTGATCGCAAATCCCACTGTAACAAGATTCTAAGGTCTGCCAAAAGTTGTTATGCCAACCATGGGCAACAGCTGTTCAGTACAGAGGTGATAACAATGATAACCAAAAAAATCAGTTTACCATGTGGCTGGAGAAGCTAAATTAAATATCAGGAAAAACTTCCCAATGGTGAGTGTTTATATTCTAGACCAAGCCATGGAGTGAAGCAGTGAAATACCTCTTCTGTGAGTCTTTTCAATATACGATAGATATTCATTTGAGATTTCTAGAATCTGAGTCTCAAAAATTGGAGGCACTGAAAAAATAAGTAAATTCTGCCATCATTCAAATATTTGATGAGTCCCTAGTCTTCATCGGGGCCAGTCCTGGTCCCTGGGGGCCATACAAGCCTGTGCTTGACCCAGTTCTGTCCTCTCGGGGAGCGAGGAATGATGCAAATAAGCCCTAACCACCCCAGGAAAGGTTGCTTCTCAGGGTCATGACCAGGTTGTCCTTGACCGGCAGTGGGAAGATGGGTCGGATTTTGTTTGATGGGACGGGCAAGAGGGAGGTGAAGCAGGTGCAACCAGGCCAGGGTGATGGTGGGAACGTAGACCCGGCCCTAGGAATACACAAGTCAGGTCTAAAGGATAGTGGGTCATGTGGGCTGGAGAAGAGATGTGTGGAGCGAAGTGGGGACAGGTGAAGAGGGAAAGGTAGTTGTGGGTGGCCTTGAAGGCCAAGCTAAGGAATTTGGACTTGGTTCATGAGCAACAGGCGTTAATTACGACCTTCAAGATGCCAAAGGTCAAAAGGAATGGTGTGATTCACATATGTTCTGAGCCTGGGTGTTGGGTCTTGGAGGGGATCCCCTCTGTGTCCTGGACATCTGGGTACAGCCATGGGAGGGGGGTCCTCGTCAGTCATAGGAAGATGCTGCATCCCACCAAACATGTTTGAAACCTAGCTCAGAAGGCATAACCTGAGCAGCATTGTCATGAAGTGTAATCGATCAAGTTCTACTTCATTACGTTTGTAAATTACAATCTTAAAGAGATAATAACCCTCTATTCTAGAAGCTAAGAGGTCTATAAACCTCTGGTTATCTTTCTGGGGGTAATACCCTTCCTCGGTATTTTGAGACCGAAGTATCTCTGTTACTTTAGATTTTTACCTACACTGTAATTGCTGCCTCTGAGAGGCCTAGTGCTATTTGGAAGCATTTTAAAAAATGAAATCCAGGGGTGCCTGGGTGGCTCTGTCTGTTGAGTGTTTGACTTTTTGATTTCAGCTCAGGTCATGATCTCAGGGTCATGGGATTGTGCACTACATGGGCCTCTGTGCTCAGTGCAGAGTCTGCTTGTCTCTCTCCCTCTGCTCCACTCACCACTCACATTCTGTCTCTCTCTGTCTAGCTCTCTTAAAATGAGTGAATGAATGAATGAATGAATGAAATCTTTAAAACAAAACAAAAACAAAATTGAAATCCTTCCCATACTTCTGGGACAACAGTGGCAAAGTGGTTAAAGTTGGGGTCTTGAGTCAGACTTCCTGGGTTCATTAAAACATATTGTGGGCATATTACTTACTCTCTCTAGGCCTCCGTTTCCTCATCTGTAAAATGGGCATAGTAATGGTACATACTTACTACCTGATAGGATTGTGAGGACTAAGTGACCTAAACATGTCAAGTGATCACAAGTGCCTAACACCGACTCAAAGCCTGTAAATGTTCTCTTCAGTTTGCATCCTGTACTTGGCTCATAGTCAGCCCGTTTTGGTAACTGCCTAACTCCCATCTGGCCTGGTGCTCTGATTCTCTCATCAGGAGCCCCCTCTGGCTTGGCTCCTGCTTCCTCCTGGCCCTCCACTCCTACCCACCTTCTTCGCCTCCATCCTCAACAGTACCAGCCTCTGCTAGAGATATGCTTGGGCACGCTTCAGTGCCTCTGCGGGGATGTTCCCAGGACTTTCACCTCTCCCCTCCATCACTCAGACCCCGCACGGGGGTCCCCTTCCCTGGGAAGATGGCCTCACTCGCACACTACCCAGCCTCATCCCTCTGCCCACCAGGGAGCGTGCACCGTCTGCTGTCATATTCCCACCCCTGCATCCGTGGCTCCTGGGGGCAATCGCACCTTCACAGGCTCGAGGCACCCAATACAGATTGGCTCACCTGGACGAAAATGAGCCGATACGATTCCAATCCAACTCGGAGCTCCAGGCATGTGGAAGATGCTGTCTTGGGGATTTCCGGTGGGAGCGGGGGACCCACAGCCTCCCGTCGGCAGCATTCCAAGATCCTTAGCGGGGGAGTTAAGAACTCCTGGGCCCAGAGGTGCAAGGCCCGCGAGGAGAGAAAGAACAGGCGGAATAAGCACACACAGTCCCGTGGAGCCGGTCAATGCCGAAGATAGGAAGGGGTGAATTCGAGGCTGGGGACGGGGCAGCAGAGATCTGGATCTGAGAAGAAGGTGGAGGGAAAGTGTGGGCCGGGCCGTGTCCGCGGGATTCCAGGATAAGGACCTCGAAGATGCCCGAGAGTCCCTGCGGGGGTCCAGAGCCTCCAAGCCAAGCCAGGTGAGGGGGAGGGCTCCGGAGTAAGCACCAAATGGGATAAACGACCCTACGTTCTTGGGGAAAGGACCTTCCTGGCACAGGTCTTATTCTGCTAGTTTTTAGGTTCTTTTTTAAATTTTTATTTTATTGGGGCGCCTGGGTGGCTCAGTGGGCTAAAGCCTCTGTCTTCTGCTCAGGTCATGATCCCAGGGTCGTGGGATTGTCGGGCTCTCTGCTCAGCAGGGAGCCTGCTTCCTCCTCTCTTTTTACCTGCCTCTCTACTTGTGATCTGTCTGTCAAATAAATAAATAAAATCTTTAAAAAAAAGTGTGTTTTATTGTAAAAAAATTTTATTTTATTTTATTTTTTAAATTTCTCTTGTTTATTTGGGTTCTTTTACTATGACCCTTTAATAGTTCCTTATAGAATGAATAGCAAATAAGGAAGCAAGGTACAGAACAAAAAAGATGAGTTACAGGCTCACATGGACACCTGGGTTTGAATCCTGGATCCACTCACTGCTAGTTCTGTGACTTAGGCATCTTCCTTACCTTCTATAAGCCTCAGTTTCTTTATCTGTGGACTGGGGATGATGCAGGCCTCCTTTTGAGACAAGGTCAGTTTTATTTACATATAATTTACATACATTGAAAACGTACTAATTTTAAGTGTTCAGTTTGATGAGTTTTATTCTATATGTATAATGGTGTAACCACGACCACAATGAAGATATTGAACATAATCACCTTAAAAAGTTTCCTTTGGGGTGTCTGGCTAGCTCAGTCAGAAGAACGTGTGACTCTTGATCTCAGGGTCATGAGTTCGAGCCCCACATTGGGGGGTAGAGATTACATTTAAAAATAATTAATTAATTAATTTTAAAAAGGTTCCTCCTGCCACTTAGCGGTCAATCCCCTCCTCCCACCCCAGCCCCTGGAAACTAATGATGTGTTTTTTATTATCATGATTTTGCCATTTCTAGCATTTCTTACATGTGGAACCGTGCAGTATTATAATCTCTATGTCTATTCTTTTTTCCCCCCACTTTGCGTAACTCTTTTGAAATTTATCCATGTTGCTATTATCCAGAGTTCCTTCCTAGGTGGTCAGAGTACAGTGGTGTTTATAATTAATTGTCATGGCTAGTTACAGGTTTCTTGGTTGCTTTTCCCAATCCCACTGCCCCACTGGAGTAGCCTAAAACAAAAATAAAATAAAATAAAATAAAATAAAATAAAATCGTTCATTCCTTTTTATTGCTAAGTAGTTTTCTATTTTATGAAAATTCTGCAATATCTTTGTCTCTTTTCACCAGTTGATGGACCTGTACTTCCAGTGTTTGGCTATTATGAATAAAACTGTTATGACCATGGGTATATAAGTCTTCAGACAGACATGGGTTTTCATTTCTCTTGGGTAAACACCTGGGAATAAAACTGCTAGGCATAGGACTGGTATAGGCTGAACTTCATAAAAAAGGGTCAATCTGGGGACACCTGGGTGGCTCAGTGGGTTAAGCCTCTGCCTTTAGCTCAGGTCATGATCTCAGGGTGCTGAGATCGAGTCCCACATCGGGCTCTCTACTCAGCAGGGAGCCTGCTTCCCCCTCTCTCTCTGTCTGCCTCTCTGCCTACTTGTGATCTCTTTCTGTGTGTCAAATAAATAAATAAAATATTTAATTTAAAAAAAAAGGTCAATTTGTTTCCAAAATGGTGATATCATTTTACATTCTCACCAGGAATGTATAAGAGCACCAACTGTACCAAATCTTCACCACCATTTGATATTATGTGTCTTTTAAATTTTTTAAATTATGAATTTTAAAATTTAAAATTTGTGATTTGCAAATATTTTCTCCCATTCTGTGGCTTGTCTCTTCATTTTTTAAACCATGCGTTTCTAAGAACCAAAGTTGTTAATTTTGATGAAGTCCAGTTTATTAATGCTCTCTTCTGTAGTTCATGGTTCCTGTGTCCCAGGTAAGAAATCTTGCACTAACTCAAATCACTAAAATTTTTCTGGTATTCTCTTCTAAAAGTTTTACAGCTTTTCTTACCCTTAGGTCTTCTGATCCATTTAGGATTGATTTTTATATATAATGTGTGAAAAGGTCAAATTTTTGTTATTGTTGTTTTTGTTTGTTTTAACATTTGGATAACCAACAATTTTAGCCTCCTTTGTGGAAAAGATTATTCTTTCCCCATGGAAATGCCTTGGTTTCTTTGCCAAAAACGAAATGGCCACGTATGTTTAAGACTATTTCTGAACTCTCTAGTCTGATCTAGGATCTGTGTACCTATCCTCATCAATGCCACTGTCTCTTCATAGCTGTAGATTTATAACACATCTTGAAATCAGGTGGTATAACTCAAATGCTCTTCTTTTTAAAAATTGTTTTGCATCTGCTAACTTCTTTGCATTCCCATGTATGTTCTAGAACCAGCTTGTCAATTTCTACAAAAACCCTGCTAGAATTTTTATTGCAATTGTGTTGAACTTATTGATATATGAATTGATATATTAATTTGAGGAGAATTGCCATCTTAACAAGATCAAATCTTCTGACCCATGAACATAGTATATCTGTTCTTCCCTAATTCCTATCAGTAAGGTTTCGTGATTTTCAGTGTATATGACTTGTGCATGTTTTATGAAATTTACAAAAGAATATAATATTTTAACGTTATTATATATGGCATTTTTATAATTTCAGTTTATGATTGTATTTAGTAATACAAATAATTTTTCTAGATTGTTCTTATGCTGTGATCTTGCTAAATTCACTTTTCAACTAGTAACTTTTTTTCTAGATTCCTTAGGATTTTCTGCATCAAAAATTACGTCATTTCTTTGTCTTGCCTTACTGCACTGACTAACACCACCAATACAAGGCTGAATAGCAGTGATAAAAAAAAAATCCTTGATTTTTTTCCAATCTTTGGCATATAATTTTTCACCATTAAGTATAATTTTGTTGGTTTTTTTTTTCATAGATACTTATTATTAGATTGAGGAAATTTTCCTCTACTTCTAGGATTTTTGTTTTGTTTTGTTTTTAAAAATCATGAATTGGTGTTGAGTTTTGCCAAATGATTTAACTCATCTATTGATAGGAGCCTGTGGATTTTCATTTTTAGTCAGTCAATGTGGTGAATTGCATTGATTTTTTATTTTTAAACTGAATTTTCCTTCTTGGAACAAACTCTCCTTAGTTATGATGTGTTCTCTCTTCTTTTGTAGACTGCTAGATTTGATTTGTTAAGCATTTTTGCATCTATGTTCATGAGAGATTTATCTGTACCTTGTAATGTCTGTGGTTTGGTATTGGCATTGTCTCATTTATGGAATCCGTTGGACTCTACCTGGGATCCCCCCACTGTGGCCTGGAAACTCTCAAGGCATTACACTGAGGACTCATATTACTCATTTCTAGTTTCACAGGGATCACAGTTCTTCATTTAGCATCATACTCTAGGTAGCCTTGGGTTCTCCAGAGCAATTTTTACCATCTAACTTGTCCCCACGTACTTTCTAAGTTTATCTCTTTATCAGCTCTCTCCTGCAGTAGAACACAAGCTCTTCGCCATTATTTGCCCAGGACCCAGGACAGTGCATGGCACAGAGCAGACACATAATGCAATGTATTATTTATGGAATGAACAAATGAGTACTTTGATTTGTTGTACTCTGTTGTTTTATCATTGATTTTTTCTCTTTTATGCTCTACCTGCCAAACTAGACCCATAGTTTCTTGAAGACACCTCTCTGATCACCAATTCAGGATTATTATGAAGAATAAATTAAATTACACGTGTAAGGGTTTGGCGTACACAGATGCTCAAAAGATATCAAGTGCTTGTGAATGGATTTGCAAGGCAAGGTCCTTAGAGAAATACGACATTTAAGACACTAACTGAGACATACCATCAGTGTAGCTGCATGAAATGGCCATATTTTAAACTCTAGAATTCTGCAGGAAAGTGGTGGTATTTTTGCCACAGCCCACATCAAAGTCCAGATGGAGTGAGGGAGGGTTGGAAATGGAGCCCCATAACCCCCAGGAACTCTTAAGATTTCATCTCCTAAGTAGTATGGTCCATCTGTTTCTGCAACTTCTTTAGCAACTTAACAATTAAATCTTTAAATAGTAACTGCCAGCAACATTTCAGGGCTTTTTGGTATTTTTTATTAGGTACAAGAGCCATGAACGTAGCCCCTTAGAAACTGTTCTACTATTAGAGATGTCCATTCAGCTGCTCTGCTAGACCCATATGCCCTTTCAGTCTGTCTCCTAAAGGGAGGTTTCCACTTGGTTACAATGAGCCAGCACTCACAGATCCTTGTCGTGGACATCCATTATTTCTGCCAATCCAACAGCCAACACCCCTTCCTGAGGCAGCAGCTCCCTGGTGTTCCCTGGGACCCTTCCCAGTCTGACACTAATGGTTACGGTGAAGGTAGTGTCCCTCAGATAATTACTTATTTAGCAAATCATTCTGAGAAGCACATATCTTTTTTTTTTTTTTTAAGTATGTAGAAATAATGTTTGTTCTTGCCACGTTGATCCTTGGATGGTTTTATCTTTGAAGAGTTTTCTTAAAAAGGACAGAGGAAACATTTTTTTACACACGTAGTCTGATTAGAAATGTGTTGGTCACACCTGAAGATATGATGAGTGTGTTCACACATCAAATCGATTTCTCAGATGACATTTTTCAAATCAGGCCTTTTTTGTTTTGTTTTATTGATATTCTGAATATGACTCAAATCTCAGTGACCACCAGAATACCCAGTGCTGCTTATTATTCAAACTTCCAGTAGCTGGAATCCAAACCTCAGAAGGTGTGTTCTTACGTTGTTGGCCATGATGAAATGACATCAGCAGATTGGAACAGGAGCCTTTGTGGTCTTCATTTCACTTTCTCGGCTCCATCCTCAGGTTCCCAGTACCTGTGAATTCCAGATAGGACAACCATAGATATTTTCAGATTTTTCAGTCCTGATTTCTAAAATGTCCCTTTGTCCCCAACCATGTCTACTTAGCCAGCTGTCTTGATTTTTGGATTGGGATCCAAAATCACTGTAAGAATAGAGCCCTTGTTTTCATCACTCGAAGTCTTGTCTCCACCCCACTTCCCTTCTCCTTGTCCCTCTTGTTCTTCCAGTTTCTAGAATATGAGTCTTGGTCTTTCAACCATTCCTTTGGCAAAATGATGACCTTTGCTCCAGATGACTACTGTAGCAGACAATGTCATGCTTTTGGATTCTCTTGGGTCCCCTAACAAATATTATTTTGATGTGTTTAACTTCACAAAGACACAGCACGGCAAGCGCTCAGGAGTTCCCATCCCCTTCTCCACAGTCTCAAGGCCATAAGCCACTGAGTACCTGTGGAGCAGCATGAACACCCAGCTCATGTTCAGACAACTCTGTGGCCTTCCTTACTCCCATGTTTCCCCTGGGGGGTGATGATGGAGCCTTGCAGAGCCTTCTGCCCAAGATCTCGCCCTTGCTTGGTGTTACAGGTTAAATTTGCCTCCCTGCTACAGCCCAGTTCACATGTTGAAATCCTGACCTCCAGTAACAAAGAATGTGACCTTACTTGGAAATATGGTAATTATAGATATAAGTAATTATGATGAAGTTATAATGGAGTAGGGTGGGCCATAATCCAATATGACTTGCATCCTTATATAAAGGGGAAATTGGGGCACAAAGACATACACACGTGCAGAATACCATGTGAATGTGAAGGCAGAGATTAGGGCAAAGCATCTACAAGCCCAGGAAGACCAAAGATCTCCAGCAAACCACAAGAAGCTGGGAGAAAGACATGGATTCTTCCTCATAGCCCCCAGAAGGAACTAACCCAGGTGGGACCTTGGACTTCTAGCCTCCAAATCTGTAAGAATACACCCCTGTTATACAAGCCACCCAGACTGCAGTATTTTGTAATGGCAAAATTTTGTAATTAGTCCTGGGAGACCAATACATTTAGTTTCCTACCTTTCCCTATCCCACTTCCTGGGAACCTTGGACACATACCAGACTCCAGATGTGTCTCACCAGCCTGGACCTCTCCCGAGCTAGACAGCGGAGCCAACTGCCCACTGGACCACTGCATCTGGACATCCCTCAGATATTTTAAACTGAATGTGACAAAATCAGACTCTCACTACGGTTGTCTCTGTGCAACCCAACCCTGCTCCTCTAAAGTATAATGGCACCATTGAGCTTCAGATGGCCCGTGTCAAAAATTTGAAAACTACTGTTGCTCCCTTAGAGCTCATTGTTGTCCAAAGCTTGTCAGATTCCCCCTCAGCAACCAGGTCTGTCCTCCCGATTCCATTCCTCCCCGCCACTGCCCTGGCTAGTCCTTCATTTATCTCTCTTCGATGATGACACTAGTCTTGTCCTCTCCCTAGTCTTCCCTCTCCTATCCCCATAGAACTGCCAGAATGGTTCCATGACAGAATCTAATCATGTTCCTCTTTCTTAAAACATGTCAATGTCTCTATCACCAACAGATGAGATCCAAACTCCTTGACATGGGGAGCCCAGCTCCTGCCCCACATGGCATTTTCCTCATGGGCCTCACCAAACCCTCAGGAGTTCCTTGGGCATGTTTGCCATGCGCTCTCCTGCCTCCTGCTCTACCCCTCTTTTTAAATCTAGAACCATCCCCCCTACTTCATCCTGTGGCTGGCTAATTCTCACTCAGCTTCCAGTCTCTTCTGAAGCTTGACCAGCTCCATGAACCCCCGCAGGCACTCCACCTGCCACCTCTGCTGTGCCCTGGATATCTTGGCCACACTCCAGGATGAAGTCCATAACTCTGAATTGTAATTACTTGCTCATCTCAATAGACTGTGAGCTCTGTGAGGAGCAAAGGAGAGCACAAGGCCAGAACCTGAGAGGGGGAGCTGCGCAGAGTCTAGAGGAAGTTTTTTCCCAAACTCTGCTTTGTTATTCTACCAGCAGTGTTTCCTTTGATAGTGTGTTCCTGAACACAGTAAGTCCAAAATAAACCTCATCTCCATCCCTCCCGACTGGTAGTGCCCTTTCCTAGGACAGGCAGACAGTCATGTCTACTACTCTGGTGACAAAGGAAAGACAAGCTTCCTACCAGGGCTTTAGGGGTTTATGGTCTTCTTGAGTAAATGAGGAGGGTGAAATCAGAATGCAGGAAGGTGAAATTAAGCTCATCTTTGGGCCTATCACTCTTTTTGTTTTCCACCTCTTGTCTCTTGCTTTACCATAAAGATTTCCATCCCTGAAGAAATGAGAAGTCATTTGGACTTTGAGGTTAGAATGCAGATAATAGGTATCCTCAATGCATCCCTTGTATAAAACACATTTTATTTCATCCTTATTGAGTTTACACTGGAAAGTTTGTGCTCTGTGACTCATTTCATTTGGTAAGCATTTACTGAGCACCTACTAGGTTCCAGGCACCGGGGCTCCATTCTGGGGATGCAGAATTGACTAAGAAATGGAACTTCTTCCCTAGCAGACACCAACACACTAAAGAGAACATGATGTGGCTGGCAGATGGCTAAGGATTCCCCAATCTTTCTTCTTTCCTTCTTCACAGTAACAAAGTTTTCTTAGCCTTGTTGGGCACCTGAGGCAGATAGTGAGAGGGGGCTGGGATTCTGAGAGGTCATCAGGAAAGAGTGACAGTGGTCGTGGAAGGGGTAGGGGTGCGGGTAGCTCTCAAGAGCAGAGACAGGGGAAATTTTCAGCCATAACATGTGACCCAGACTTCAGAAATGAATATTGGATTTTTGTTAAATGATTTTTGGGGGGAATCTAATGAGATGATTCTGTGGCTTTTCTTTGTTAAGTTCTTAATAAAGTGAATTATATTAATTGATGTTTGAATATTAAACCCATCTTGCTCATATGGGATAAACCCCATTTGGTCATGATTTATGTATTGTTAGATTTGAATTGACAAAATTTTATTTAGAATTTTTATAGCCACATTTATGATAGATTTTGGTCTGTAGGGGCATCTGGGAGGCTCAATTGGTTAAGCGTCTGCCTGGGGCTCAGGTCATGATCCAAGGGTCCTAGGATTGAGTTCTATATCTGGCTCCCTGATCAGTGGGGAGCCTGCTTCTCCTTCTGCCTGCCATTCCCCCTGCTTGTTCGCGCTCTTTATCTTTGTCTCTCTCTGTGTGTCAAATAAATAAATAAAATCTTTTTAAAAAAAAGATTTTGGTCTGTAGTTTTCTTATAAAGTCTTTGTCTGATTTTGGAGTCAGGGTAATATTGGTTTCATAAAATGAGTTGGGAAGTCTTGGATTTCCTGGAAGATTTGGTGTTGATTTGGTATTATTTCTTACTTAAGTGTTTGATGGAATTCACTAATGAAGCATGTGGGACAGGAAGTTTCTTTGTGGGAAGGTTTTCAACTACGAATTTAATTTCTTTAGTAGATTTTGGGCCGTTCAGGTTCTCTATGTCTTCTTGAGTGAGCCCTGTCAGTTTGTGTGTATCCATTGCACATAAATTGTCAACTTTATTGACATGAAGTTGTTCATTTATTTTATTATTATTTTGTAAATAGCTGCAGGATCTGTAGCAATGGTGCCTCTCTCATTCCTGATATTGGTAATTTGTGTTTTTTCTCTTTTCTTTCTGATCAGTTCCGCTAGAGGTTTATCAATTTTATTGATCTTCTCAAAGTTTTTGGTTTCATCAACTTTTCTGTGTTTTTTTCTGTGTTTTTTTCTTTCATTGATTTTTATTCTCACCTTTATTATTATTTTCTCCTTCTCTTTTCTTTTTTTAAATTTTTTAAATTTTTTAAGAAGATTTTATTTATTTATTTGACAGAGATCACAAGTAGGTAGAGAGGCAGGCAGAGAGAGAGGGGAAGCAGGCTCCCTGCCGAACAGAAAGCCCAATGTGGGGCTCGATCTCAGGACCCTGAGATCATGACCTGAGCCAAAGGCAGAGGCTTTAACCCACTGAGCCACCCAGGCGCCCCTATTTTCTTTGGATTTATCTTGCTTTTCTTTTTCTGGTTTCTTAAAATGAAAACTGAAGTCCTTTGAGACGTTTCTTCTTTCAAAATAGAAAGATTGGGTGCTATGAGATTCCTTTTAAGTATTGCTTTAGCAGAATTCCACAAATTTTATGTTTTCATTTTCATTAAGTTCTATTTTGCCTTTTGATTCTTCCTGGACTCATGAGTTAGTCAAAGTGTAGTATTTCATTTCCACATCCCTGGGATTTCAGAGATCTTTTTATTACTGATTTCTAATTTAATTTCACCATTGTCAGAAAACATAATTTGTGTCACCTGAATTCCTTTAATATTTATTGAGTCTTATTTTGTTGCCCAGAATATGGTCTCGTCTTGTAAGCGTTCTATGTGCACTTGAAAAGAATGTGTCCTATGTTGTTGGGGTTCTGTTTCAGGGTAAGTAGGTTGCGTGTTGTTCAACTTTCTGTATTATCGCTGGTTTGCTGACTACTTGTCTTGTCACTTACTGAAGGGGAATTGACCATAATTGTGGACTTATTACTCCTGGAAGTTCAATCAGGTTTTGCTTTGTTTATTTTAAATCTCTGTTATTAGATGCATAAACATTTTGGATTTTTATGTTCTCTTGATGAGGTGGCCCCTTTGTCATTAAGAAATTGCCTTTTTAAAATTCCTGGTAATCTTCTTTGCTCTGAAACATACTCTGTCCAATATTATTATAGCTACTCCAACTTTCTTTTGATTAGGGTTTGTATTATCTAGCTTTCCCCATCCTTTTACTTTTAACCCATTTGTGTCCTTATATTTCAAGTGTATTTATGAAAAGCACAAAACAGCCGGTCTTCCCTTCTAATGCAATCTGACAGTCTCCGCTCTTACTTAGTCCCCTTACAGGTAACATGATTATTGATACCGGTTGCTTAAATCTACCGAGTCACTGTTTGTTATCTCGTTTTACCATTCTTTTTTCTCTCTTTTACTGCCTTCTTTTGGATAACTTAAATATTTTTAATGATTCCATTGATGTCCTTTACTGGCTTATGAATCATAATTATTTGTTTTCTTTTATTAGTGGTTTGTTTTATTTATTTATTTATTTATTTATCTTTTATTAGGAGTCAGAGTGTATATTTTAATTTATCAGTCTACCTTCCAGTGATAATATATTGCTTCATATATAGGACACAGACCTTCCAATCGTGCATTTTCATTTCTCCCCTCCAGCACTTTGTGCATCTAGCACAAGCCCAGAAAGTGATTCTTTATTTCAATTCGTTTCTTATTATAATACTCCTGGTAACATGACAGTAGCTGGCATATATTGAGCACTTTGTATAGGCGAGGCATTAGGGTAAATGCTTTACATGTATTAGCCCATTCTCATTTGGGAATTTGTTTCATCCAAATAATCTCAGAGAAGCATCTCCCTGTTAGAAAATACATAAACAACATTTCTGAGCACTCACTCTGTGCCCGATGCTGTTCCAGCTGAATGCGAGCACGTGCACGGATTCATTTAACCTTAGTAATAACCTTACAAGGAAGGTGGAGGGAATTCAAGTAGATAGCTCAAGACTGGTATTTGAGTCTAGCA
Source organism: Enhydra lutris kenyoni (assembly GCF_002288905.1). Lineage (NCBI taxonomy): Eukaryota > Metazoa > Chordata > Mammalia > Carnivora > Mustelidae > Enhydra > Enhydra lutris. The sequence continues at coordinate 36,617,811 of NW_019154098.1, read as the reverse complement.
GTCTGACTCCAGAATCTGCCTTCTTAACTGGTACACTATGAATAGGGACTATATTGATCTATTAAGTTAAAATAAGTAATTGTAGGAGATGGGTGGGGGGAAGGGGTAACTGGGTAATGGATATTAAGGAGGGCACTTGATAGAATGAACACTGGGGTGTCATATGCAACTTACGAATCACTAAATTCTACCCCTGAAATTAATAATACAGTATATGTTAGCTACATTGAATTTAAATAATTTTTAAGATAAAAATTAATTAATTAATTAAAATAAATAATATTAATACTTTTAGAAGGAAGTACTCCCTGTCAGGATAACAGATAAACACAAGTAGGAAGTTATCTCTGCTCTCTGAATGGAACATTTTTCTTTTGAAGACCCACACACTCGTCCCTGATTTGAGGCTTGCTTTTTCTCACAGTTCATGGAGATCATACACTCAGACCTCTTTAGCTGTCTGTTTCCTCCGATCAAAGTCTTGGGTTCACTTTAAAAATCAAATGTATGTTTTAAGAGCATGGTCTTACTTCACTAAATTTCTTTTTTTTTTTTTAAAGGTTTTATTTATTTATTTGTCAGAGAGAGAGAGGGAGAGAGCGAGCACAGGCAGACAGAATGGCAGGCAGAGGCAGAGGGAGAAGCAGGCTCCCTGATGAGCAAGGAGCCCGATGTGGGACTCGATCCCAGGACGCCGGGATCATGACCTGAGCCGAAGGCAGCTGCCCAACCAACTGAGCCACCCAGGCGTCCCTCTTTTTTTTTTTTTAATAAGTTGTTCAGTAAAAGTCATGGACCAAGAATCATGAAGTTAAAAAAAAAAAGGCCAAAAATGTATTCTACCATCTGAGTTCTCCTTTTACTTCTAGAGTCTCATATGGGATTTATGCTTTAGAATCATATTTCTCTTCCCTATGACCCAGCAATTATGCTACTAGGTATTTACCCAGAAGATACAAACATAGTGATTTGAAGGGGGCATATGCACCAGTGTTCATAGCATGAATGTCCACAATAGCCAAACTATGGAAAGAGCCCAGATGTCCATCAGCAGATGAATGGATACAGAAGATGTATATATATATGTATATGAACATTATATATATATATATGAGTAGTATATATATATATATATATATATATATGAATATTATTCAGCCATCCAAAAAGTGAAATCTTGCCATTTGCAACAACATGGATGGAACTAGAAGGGATTATGCTGAGTGAAATCAGTCAGTCAGAGAAAGACAAATACCATATGATTTCACTCATATGTGGAATTTAAGAAACAAAGCAGGTGGACATAGGGGAAGGGAAAGAAAAATAAGATAAAAACAGAGAAGGAGGCAAACCATAAGAGACTCTTAACTACAGGGAACAAACTGAAGGTTGCTGGAGGGGAGGTGGGTAGTGGGAAGGGATAACTGGGTGATAAGCATTAAGGAGGGCACATGATGTTATGAGCACTGGGTATTTTATAAGACAGATGAATCGCTGAACTCTACCTCTGAAACTAACAATACACTATGTTAATTAAATTGAATTTAAGTAAAAAAATTTTTTTTAAATCATTGCTTCTAGTTCTAGAGGAAATACGGTAGATGGGAGCACAGTTAGCAGAATGCTTGTTTCTTGAATAGAAGAAGGCTCAATCAACATGCACTAAAGTACTTGTGCCAGGAACTACGTTATGCACTGTTTATCCTACAGGACTGTACACTGTGGAAGGTGTTCTCAGTTCCATTTTACAGATGAAGAAACTGAGGCTCAGGTTTACACACATGGGCGAGGAGAACTGTGAGACCAGGTTCTCTCTTCAACACATCCTGTGCTTCCTCTGGTACACTTTACCATCACATAGAGAATCCATTATTGTTTTCTTCCTACCGTTCTTATTTATTAACTGTAAAGGCTAAAGTAAATTAAAAAAAGAAATAACTTAAACTTGCGGTTTCTCAAATGGAAGGATATTTCTGAAGAAGTCGAGAAAGGAAATGTGATCTGAAGTCGATGCTTGCCAGGGTGATGTTGGGAAATGCCATCGCGATTTGGGGCTGGGACGCAGATGGCTGTCACCGGCATTTACGGGAAAGGTGGCAGCTGAGACACGGACCGTTTACGTGCACAATTGCACTGTTCCACTTTGGTCAGCAGGTGGCAATATTGTGTCACAAGGAACATTTATTGTTACTCCGGGATTGCAGTGACTTTGTTTTCACGTCAGTAACTTTATTTACAATAAAATAGTGGGCTCTGATTTGATCTCTTGAATCCCATTTCTTCCCACGAACGAGGCAGCACAAATATTTCAGGCAGCTTCTTTGCAGCGGTGCTGGGACGGCAGGCTGCTCGCCCTTGGACCTCAGTGAAGAATGGGACCCGCATTCTTTAACTCTTGCAGGAAAGCCACTGGACCCTGATGGTGACCCCTTGACTCCTGCAAGCAGGTGCCAGTCACAGGGTTCAGAGTCACCTAATGGAAAGGTAGGTTCTTCGAGCGACGATGGAGATTATAGTAACATCTCATTTTTTAAGAGATCCCCCAATTCAAAAATTTCAGTTAAGATCCCATTTTAAAAGTGAAGCAAGGTGGGGTGGGGGGAAGCAGTTACACCAAAAAGATGGTTGCAGAGTGGGTACCTAGGACAAATTCATGTAATTTATGCCCGAGAGAGACCCTGAGCTCCTTACTAGGAGCTGCTTACTCTTAGTTCTGATTTAGTTCTAATCAGGCTATTTCCTTATCTGGTGCATAGCAGAATTGGAAGAGGGAACAGTTTTGGGGGGCAGGTGCAAATACACACTCAAGTTCAGAAATCAGGGTAGTAGGCCTGGGAATAGAAAGACGAAAAGAACAAAAATGAGACTAAAGGCCTGGGAGTGCTGGGCTAGGACAGACAGTCTCCGGGGATGGGGGACTGTCACCGTCACAGGGCTCAGCCTAGTTATAAAGGTCCCCTAGCCTTCTATCTGAGCCAGAGTTCTAGCTGCAATGCTTCGTTTCATAAGGCGAGTAGTGTGTAATAAGACAGAGATGAAGAGATTTCTACCCAAGTGGGGAAAGAGAAAAAATGGGTTGCTGCAAAGCGTAGTTTCAGCGACTGGGCAAATGAACTCCTCACGCAGCGAGAGGCAGTGTGAGCCCTTGGACCTGGGAGGCAGACAGAGCTGGGCTCAGATCCCAGCCCAGACAGGTTCAAGGAGCACGAGCAGGCTGCTCAAGCTTGTTAAGCCTTGGCTTCCTCATCTTTGAAATGGGGATTAGAGGGTTTTGGGGAGCACACACAGTGCTTAGCCCAGGCTGGGCATACATCAACCCCAGCTATCGTTTTTTATTCCAGGTAAACCAAAGTGTCATGTGTGGTCATGACCTCTACCACTGTTGGGATCCCTAGGACCACAGCCATGCCTTGGATTGCCCCATTCCCGCACAGAGGCCCCGCAACGGGGCCCAGGGTTCTGTCTGTCGCCCACAGGACACTGTTCTCTGTGCTTTTTGCAAAGCATGACTGGGGGCCAGGCCCACCTCTGTAGTTCAGGATCCTGAGCCATATGGCGCCCCCTGCCTCCTGCACCCTTGGCCGCTCTCCGTGTTGCTTCCATCTTGTGCCTGGACACTGCCGTCTCATCCCCTCAGCAGGGACTCCACTAGGCCTGATATTATTGACCTTATGGCGACCCTCCCTTTCAGCTTCCAGCAGAGCATCAGCAAAGCCAGTGCTGCAAGATTGAGCCCTGCCTCGTGGACTGCACTGACCTCAGGATGAGTCTTCCACCCTGGGAGTCCTTGAAAGGCTCAACCCTGTCCCCTTCTAAATGTGAGATTCTCATCCCCCATACCAGCCCTCTTTGTTTCCCCAGGGAAAGTATTTGAGCCCCTGGTGGCATTGACGACAGCTCAGGGTTCCTGCACTGGGTTACAACGTAGACCCCCGGGTGTGCCTGGTTCCCAGACAGACTCCATCATTTCCTGTGGCCGTGGTTACCAAGTACCATAAACTGGGTGGCTTGGGTCAACAGAAATTTACCCCTTCACAGTTTTTGAGGCCAGAAGTCTGAAATCAAGGTGTGGCAGGGTCATGTTTCTCTGAAGGTTCTAGAAGAGAATCTTCCCCGGCCTCTTCCAGCTTCTGGAGGCTCCGGACATGCCTTAGCTTGTGGCTGCATCGCTCTACCTTCTGCCTTTCTGTGTTGTCTCTTCTTCTGTCTCTTTTAAGGACATAAGTCACGGGATAGAGGGCCCATCAGGGTAATCCAGGATGATTTCATCTCCAGATCCTTAACTTCATGACATCTGCAAAGCCCTTTTTCCAGACAAGGTCAACATTTGCAGGTACCCTATCTTTTGGGGGCCACTCATTCAACCCAGTACACACTTCATGCCTTGATGACCACTAAAGATGGAGGGAGAGCAGCAGAGGAAGGCTCTGGAGTCTCTAGTTTGGGTTTGCCTGGGCTCTTATACGAATCCATTTGAGGGACCTACTCGCCTTGCTCCTCCCTACTTCCTTCTTTCTTCTTAGTCCCAGGTTCTTCCACCAATCCAGGCCATGGTCATGCACGCTAACAACAATTAGAAAGATCTTGAGCATCTCAAGATGGGCCCATGGGAGACCCTGTGGTCCCCACCCTCATGCCACATGGTTTCCCCAAAGCAGACCCCTGTGAGTTCTGCTAGGAGAGCCCCAGCACCCCTCAACGCTCTTATCTTCAATCTCTGAAACCGGCTGTACCCCAGTGTTCTTCCTTGGATGTTTCCATCACCCCCAGAGCATGCAACCAGAGCCTCCACAAGCACTGTGTGTTAAACTGCCTCCACTTACCAAGAAAGACCATCACACACACGCATCAATGCTTCAAGGTAAAGACCACCACCATTAATCCCCACAGGTATTCAGAAAAGGATGTATCCAAATTAGACTTCTGGATGCTGGCATCTCTTTTCCTACGGATTTTCAGTATTTGAGCAATGATCTAAGTTTCCTTTCTCATCACTTGCCTTGTAATTTAAATGTTTCCGAGCCACTCCAGGTTGTGATTTGTAAATGTTAAAGCAAACATTCAGAAGTCTCGTGGGAGGTGGGACGACTCCTCATCTGACAGGACGGTCCCCAACATTGTAGGGTGTCTCTCGGCCCCGCCCCCTTCCAGGCCAGCCCTGCGTCCTCTCCAGTAATAACCAACAGCCCCTCTGCTGGGCGGGGGCGGAGGCGGAGCAGGGCAAGCCTTCCTGCACAGAGCTTGGAAGCACCCAGACTTGTCTACAGGTTTCTCTGAGATTTCTTCCCAGCTCCACTAATGAGAGTCTTCCCCACCTTAAAGTAACTGCTGATCTTGGTTCTCTGATACACGTCTTGAAGCCTATTCGTTGATACCACTGGTGGGTGCCACATAGACTGCAGTTTTCAATCTTAACAACATTCAGTCATTTGAAGACCTGCCCATCTTTTTACATCTAGATGTGGAAATTGACCTAGGTGCAGATGGCCGCATCTGCTGAGCCCAACCAAAGGCAAAGCAACCCTTCAGCTCTTTCTAACTCCACCAAACCAAGGTCTCCGGTGGGGACTTCTGCCTGGGTCCCCAATTTTGCTTGGCTTTTCCCCGGGGCTGCTAACTTCATATCTGCATTGTTAATTTTGCGCATTCCCAGGGGGCATGTGTCTCCCTGGAGTGGGGAAGAGACCTTAGAGTTGCTGCTTTTCCCAGCAAGGTTATCGGGCCGCTGGCAGCCAGGCACCCCGCCCCGCCCACTTGGAGCCTGCTTGCACCTGCGTTGCTGGGCAGGCAGGTAACTCCCGGAAGTTGTAACCAGAGGAGGAGGGGGAGGAGATGGAGCTGTTTCCTGATGGGTAAATATTGACTTGTGGTTTTGTATCATGGCAATCAAGGCCTTTCTTGCCCTGGCCCTCCCACACTGTGACTCCTACGCCCTTCCATACACTGCCCCCCACCGTTCAGTGGCACCAATGATTAGATTTCCCATAACCTGAAAAAGAAGCATTATAAATGCTCCTTTTTTTTTTTTTTTTTTTGGCTCAGGTCCTTATCTTGGATTGGCTTTCCTCTGCTTCTCTGTCTGGTAGAAGCCTTCTCCTACTTCCAGGCCTCAGAGAAAGCTGGATGGCTCAGCCCAACTAACACTCTATCCCACACAGCAGGGATTCGTGCCACACAGCCTACATAGGATCAGGTGTCTTGGCAGCTTTGGGCCACTTGCCTTTGGGAGTCTCAGTTAGCTGCTCCTCACATGTGCTCTCTTAGCATCTGGGCAAATGTTTCTCCAAAGCCCTGTCTCTGTATCATCAGGGCCGGTTACGATGGGGCAGGCTGGGAGCTTCTGGAGGGCCTGGCCAGGCTTTGGTTTGATTGTTTGTGGCCCCTGATACTGAGCATAATACAGAGCACAGACAAAACATGGTCCATTAAAACTGATTGAAATAATTCGAATTTCAAAGCTGAAGAAAAGATAATTTACTCCAGATCATCTACTTCAGAGATGATCCCAGGTCCAGAGAGGCAAAGCTGTTTGGCTACGTGAACCAGCCAGTAACGAAGGGGGAGAGACTAAGCCATATGTCCTGAATAAGTGGTTCCAGAACACTTGCCTTCTATTTAGCATTCTTTACAGCCTCCTGGGGTCAAAAGAGAAACAGGAACCTTTGTTTCTTTCATAAGAAATTTACACTGCAACCCACTAACAGTTACATTGTATTGTAGCCAACCATTAGCAAAGGCTTCCTCAATGAATTAATGAAGAGATCAATGAATGGGTGAGTGACCTTTTTATTTTTTAAACTCTCTAACGTTAAGTGTACACATATATGGGAAAATGCACACATTTTAAGTATACAACACAAAATTCTCACAAAGTGAGCGTTCTTTAACGACCACCCACATCAAGAAATGAAACTATGGTGGGACCCCAAGCCCTCTTTATGATTTCTCCCAACTTCTGCCTATGCCCTCCTCTCCAAAAGTAAACCACTTTCCACACTGAACCATGGATTTGTTTTGCCTGGTTTTGATCTTTATGTAAATGGATAACGCAGCGTGGTGCTCTTGGGTCCGGCTTCTTTTGCTGAATGTCATGTTTGGAAGACAAGTCGATTGCGGCATATTAGTTGTGGTTTCTTCATTTTCATTGCTGTGTAGAATTTTATTGTACGATCATACCATCCTTACCACCACTAACTAGTCTAACCCTAACATGCCTGGTTTTAAACACTGTCTCCACCATGTGGTACCTGTGTGATTTGGTGTAAACTGAGAAATTTCTGGTGCCTCCATTTCTTCATCTGTAAAATAGGGATCATAGTAGTTTTTTAATATAAAAAGGATCACATTATGCTCACAGGCCTACACCTCACTTTTTAAACCAGGATTTTCTTTGGGTTATTTTCACTATATTTACACAGATCTTGCTTGGATCTGTATCATTTTTTAAAAATGGCCACACAGCATCTCATCATATAAACGCATCGTAATTTATGTAAGCAGTCTCCTGTCCAGAGACATCTTAGGTGATAGACAGATTTTGCTATCGTAAACAATGCAAGAATTACTAAGAATATACTTTGCTGAACTTTCACAAATATATTTTGGGTTAAGTTTCTTGGCAATAGTATTGCCAGATCAAAAGACAGATGCATTTGAAATTTTGATCAAATTTTTTGAACAATCAGATTCTCATCAACAATGAACACTGCCAAATGTGTTGGTTTTTGCCAGTGGGATGGGTATAGCATTTTCCTCTTATTGTTTGGTTTTACACTTAAAAAATTATATGAGCCATTTGCATCTACCTTATTTATTACATCTTATTTTTAGTTTATGTTTATGTTTAGTTTATTTTTCTACTAGATTGTTGTGGATTTTATAAGAAAATTTTAAAACTCTTTGTAAATTAAAGAAGCTTATACATACAAGAAATACAGAGTATATAGTTTCCTACCCACTTGTCATTTGTCATTTGATTATGTTTAATGTACATAGTTTGACTATTTTGTTGTACAATTTATCAATGCTTGCCTTATGGCTCTTGGTCTTCTGTTTTTGCTACACCAGTCTGAGATCTTATATATATTTTACTTTTATATATTTTTTTAATGTTGAAATCTCTGCTCTATTTGGGATTTATTTTGGTAAGTGAGTAAGGCAGGGATTGAGTTTTATATTTTTTTCAAATAGTTTTCTCATAATTTATTGAATAATCTAACTTGTCCATCTGGTTTGGAATGCTGCTTCCATAAGATACTAAGTATACGTATTTGACTTCCTTTGTGAATTTTCTTCCATTCCATTGAATTACTTGTCCATTTCCTCTCCAGAAAAAAATGTGACTTTATTGACTCCTAGGCTTTAATATCTGCTGGGGTCACTAATTCTCTCCACCCCCACTCCCAAAGCTTTGTTTGTATTCATTCCTTTGAATTCCAGTATCATTTTATAATACTCCTTCTCTTCCAAGACACTATTGTATTGAAATGACACCATTTATGGACTAATTAAGAGAGGTTTAATTTTACATTATTGTTTTCTGTTCTAAGAATAAGAGAAATCTCTTATTATAGCTCGGTTATTTAAAATTTCTCTGTGTACATGTTTTCCACATTTCTTCTAAAATTTATTTCTTAATATTTTATCTTTTTTACTTGCCTTGGTAAAACAAGATATTCTTTCTATTATATTTCCAAGCTAGTTATTGTTTATTTATATTCAAACTATTAATTTGTATACTTTAATGAAATCACTACTTTTTGATACTCTCTTTAGTTCCCAAATTTTGGAATGAGCATCTTGACCTTTCTAAAAATATAACCTTAACATCAGTAAATAGCGGTCTCTTTACTTTCCAATATTTCTATGTCTTGTTTTTTTTTTCTAACTACATTGGAGTATGCTTCTAGAACTCTATTAAGCAACAATGTTGCCATTTTGTTCCTGATTTTCATATGGTGCTTCCCTTTGGTCTGTTGAAAGACCTGTGGTTGAGTCAAGATCAGACCCTCTTTTCTTTATTCTAGGCTGCACCAAGAAACTAAACTGTTTAAGGAATTCTCCATGAAACCAGTCACCTTCCAGGAACAAGGCGCTGGAGCTTGAGGTCAAAGCCTGCACTCGGTAGTAAAGTATTTGTTGTCTTACTTCGTTTACCGAGTGTGTCTCTGCCAGTCTCTGTAGAAATAGATATGAGGAAAGGGTAGTGCCTGAGACCACATTTCAGCTTCCTGGTCTCCTCGCCAAGCAGTTTCGCACCCCGTTATGTCATTTCCGAGAATACATTTTTCACTTATTAACTATAGTTCACTTACCATTTGACATTTGTACCTTATGTGTGTTTATTCAAATAGTCTGTTTTTCCAAACTTATTTTATGTTTTAAAATTTCTGGAACCAAGTTACATTTCCCCATATACACCCAGTCGGCAGTATGAAGTCCTTCATGTAGTAGAAGCCAGATAAATAATTAACTGAAGTGAATTATGTGAGGCACTTTGAAATTAGGAAAGTACACTTTATGTAAAAACATAAAGATCTTGGGGCGCCTGGGTGGCTCAGTCGTGAAGCATCTGCCTTCGGTTCAGGTCATGATCCCAGAGTCCTGTGATGGAGCCCCGCGTATCGGGTTCCCTGCTCTGTGGGAAGCCTGCTTCTCCCTCTCCCACTCCCTTTGCTATGTTCCCTCTCTCACTGTGTGTGTGTCTCTCTCTCTAATAAATAAATAAGTGAACAAAAACAAACAAACAAAAAACATGAAGATCTTAATAATCATGAGATTGGTTCCTTTAGTCACCTCTCAGTCACTAATCAGTAATCAAATGAGATCAAAGGGAAGGAGAATATTTTGAATATGTGTAACCTTGCGAAGGCTGATTTTCCACTCCACCTACTGTGTTGTAATGAAGGGATGATTTTTGTTTGTTTTCTTGACGAAACCATGAACTCCTTGAGGACAGGACCCAGTCTTATTCATCCTTGAATTCCTGGTACCCACCCCAGGTCTTAGCATAGAGTAAGTACTCAATATTTATGGAGCTGAATAGAACAAAAGGTCTTATTCTGATACGGGGCCAGTGTGCTTTTGGACTGAGGGTCACGTAAGACATGGCTCTATTTTGCAATGGCCACAATAGACCAACTACCAAGAAGGGGACCCATCTCTGGAGACCCATCAGTTGCCCAGGAGCTCCCCACCTTCGGTTTCTGAGGATTTATCTAGCAATTAATCACATGGGCTTGGAGTAGTTTCTTCTGCTGGTAAATGCTATTAAATTATTTTATAATTTGGTGGTTTTTTCCCCCACATATATTTAGGTCATTTCCTAATCAGATAGCATGCAACTCGGGGAATGGTGTATTAGTATATCTGTTCAAGATTCCTGCACTCCTTGCATAAAATATGGTCGCTGGCCCTGACCCAAGCTCATCAAAAAGTCTTTTTTTTTTTCTCTCTTTTCTATTTCTGGACTGATCTCTTGACTTCCTCAGCTAGATTCTTTTTATATTTTAAAATCCCAAATCTTTTTTTGCTACCCTTTGGGTTCCTGGATCACTCCGTGAGAACAATCATCGCTATTTATGGAGGGCTTACCATATGCCAAGTATTGTGCCAGGCACTTGACATAGAGAAGGTATAACGACACAGCTTTGCAGATGAGGATATACTTGGAAGTAGCCTTTCTCTCCTGCTCGAGTAGGGCAAGACAGTCTGGCTGCCTGTATTTCAGGATGAACGCAGGATCCCCACAGGGAGCACTGGGGAGGGGTTGCACTTCCCGAGGTGAAGAATCATGTGACAATTTTAAATGACTGTTTAATTGCTCGGGTGAGTTAGAAGCACCTTGAAAACTGGATGTCATAAGTGCCAAAGCATGCAGTTTTCCAAGGTGCAAACTGTGGTTTGGCAGTATGGAAAGGACATATGCTGCTATTGCTCTGTCTTTGTGAAGACTTTATTTAAAAACCGTATTCTTTGTGAAGCCTCATGATGAAAGCATATTTCAAGGACCTTGGAGAGGTCTTAGGAGAGCAACCCAAAGTGACTCTATAGACACCCCTGGAGGCTTACTGGGAAAGGCCTGCCAGGGTCTTGCATCGATCTGGATGCTGAACTTTTTGAATCATGTCTCTTACCAGTAATACTGAAATAAACATTTGTGCCCATGCCTTAGTATTTGTACATTATTATAAAACTATACACATATAAAACTCTACCATCATATTATATAAAATACACAGAAAAAAGGATATTTTTAAAGAATGAGAGAAAAGGAAAAAAATAATATCTTAATAATCACTGAAATTATCTGTCCAATACCAAAATACTGAAAACTATATTACTAAAAGTCCATTCTTAGTAGTATGTTTTTAATATTACTGTTTTAAAACCTTATTTCAACAGGCCTAAAGTCAGTTGATTTTAATAGTAGGTTTTAGTGGATGTCCTGGTTTTAAAATGGTACCTTATAAGATATACAAGGCCAAGTGCAAGAATACATTGTTGGCCACATTTACTGAATCATAATATTTGTTTTTCAACATGTTTACATTATCTACTTTATAGAAAAGAAAACAAAAGCACAAGGAAGTCCAGAACTTGCCAAAGCCCCCCGCTAGGGCCAGAGTATGTTTCCTGACCCTCAGGACAACACTCCTTCCATATTCCAAGGAGAAATATTTCCCACCCAAAGACATCTTTGCTTTACAAATACTCTCCTGCCGTTTCACCTGTGTATGTTTGGGGTCATGTCCCTCCAAGTAATTGCAGGATTTGGGTTTTTTTACAAGTTGAGAACTATGTCTCTCTTTTATTGTATTCCCCTGGTGCTCAGTGGACAGTGGGAAGAAAGAAGAAGAGAGCTAAAGGAATCTGCTTTCACCGATCCAAGTGGAGTAGCTCCATTCACGGGGGATTATCAGGATAGGAATGTTCCCCTCCCAGAAAAAAGGGTTTGTTCTTTGTACCCCAGATGCATTTTTTTTTTTTTGTCTTGGCACCCTGGACCCAGACATAATTATCAGTGATTAAGCCAACTTTACTTACCTGTTCAATCATAAATGTTGAGGCAGTTTTTTCCTTGTTTGCCATGGGTTACTCAGTTGCACATCGATTTATTAAGCACTACAAGGATAAAAGTTCAAGTGGCAGATTTGAAAGAATGATTTATTCAAGGAAAATCTCAGCAACAGGATTAACGAGGGCCTAGCCTGCTCCTGAGGGAAACCTGTAAAATGGTCCCCCAAGAACACATGACATCACGCCTAGTTATTTCCCAGTGGTTTCTTGAGAGTAAGAGTCAGGTGAGACCAAGGTGTTTCTGAAGACAGAAAAGAATGTGGGGTTAAGTTCTGGGGGTCTTGCACGGTTCCAATGCCATTTCAGCTGAACTGGAGACCTATGTGTTTGCCTAATGCTCATTTTAGCTTCTAGTAAATTCATATTTCTCTCCTCACCTCTTTTGGGGAAATTGATCTTCCCCCCCTACTTCAGCTGTGCAGTTCTGTCCATGGCTCCCAGTCATAATGTGCCACTCTACTCACATTAGGACTAGGGATGGGACCCAGGCTACACTAAGGAGATGCCTTCACTACGCCAAAGAGACTTTTTAGTATTGAACGTCTTTGGTGGTGATGATGGGAGGGGCTCTGCTACCTCCATTGACAAGTTGGAAAGATATGAGAGAGTGCGTACAGCAGCCATGGCTCTTCTGTGTGGAATGAGTCCATCTGCCTTTAGAGGAAGAAGAGATGAGCTTAGCAGTACAAAGAAGCAAAAATGAGAGTGGAAAGACAGTCTACTTTAGCGATCGCTTTCCTTGCTACATAAACTCTAAATTACCTCTTTTGCGTAAACATACTTATATTGAGTTTCTGTCACTTACAATGAAAATGGCCCTGATCAGGACATAGCCCCCTTACTGGCTGCCTGGTCCTGCTCCCAGTATTCAGGAGACAAAGAGGAATATGATTCTGTATCTGTTTTCAAGGAGCTCAGATCTATCAGGAGAGCAAGTTACCTCAGCGAACAACCACAGAGTAATGTGATGGCTGCCGTGATAGAAGGAGTGAACCCAGCCAGAGGGTTAGGGGAAAGAATTCAGGAAACGCTAAAACTGAAGATGGAAGTTTAAACCAGGTCTTCAAGTCTTTGGAGTCAAGGCAGATAAAGACCCAGTAGGATAGACATTTGTCTCCAGTCCCTTTCCCTTACTAAATGGGCCATTTGCTTACCTTCTCAGTGCTTCAGTTCCTTCTGTAAAATGGAGACAGACATCATATCTATCTCATGGGTTAGGGCAAATAGTAAATGCTATAATGCTTGTAAAATGCCTGGCACAGTAAAAGTTGGGTAAATGTCAACAATTACCACCCTCCTCCTCCCAAGGGCAAAGTCCACACCCATATATTTTTAGGGTTGTACCTTCTAAATGGAGTCAATCAGTACAACATAGCTAGGGAAGAACACATCTTACCCTCTCCCTGAGAGACACACTGCTTCACGAAGAGATATATTTACATCACCTCTCGAGTGCACTTGGTCACGGCCTATGTATATGGTGTCTAGATCTTTGGAGAGAAGAACCTCAGAAGAAAGGAAAGACCCCTGCTTGGATCTTAATGAGCTCAAGGTAACATCTTACAAAATCCGAAGGGGAGGGACGCCTGGGTGGCTCAGTGGGTTAAGCAGCTGCCTTCGGCTCAGGTCATGATCCCAGCGTCCTGGGATCGAGTCCCACATCGGGCTCCTTGATCATCAGGGAGCCTGCTTCTCCCTCTGCCTCTGCCTGCCATTCTGTCTGCCTGTGCTCGCTCTCTCTCCCTCTCTCTCTGACAAATAAATAAATAAAATCTTAAAAAAAAAAAAATCCGAAGGGGAGACAGAAAGTCCATTAATTCAGAACCTCTTATGTAGGGTTTCAATAATCTCTGGCTTATTAGTCTTCACAAAATCTATGGTACTGGCTTGTTCACCTTTGCAAATTAATAAACAAGGAATTGAAAAGCACAGAGAGGTGTGCATTTCCAAATCGGATTTTTTTTTGTTTTTTTTTTAAAGATTTTATTTATTTATTTGACAGACAGAGATTACAAGTAGGCAGAGAGGCAGTCAGAGAGAGAGAGGAGGAAGCAGGCTCCCTGCTGAGCAGAGAGCCCGATATGGGGCTCGATCCCAGGAGCCTGGGACCATGACCTGAGCCGAAGGCAGAGGCTTTAACCCACTGAGCCACCCAGGTGCCCCCAAATCGGATTGTTTTAATGACCATTCTCCAAATTCTAAAAAAACCTCAAGGAATCTCGTTCTGATTTTGTTCAGTGGATCCTCCTGGGACCTAGAGCACAAGATTCTAACGAGCCTTAATGACTGGGTGATTCACTTTTGTTTATTACAAAAACACGGTTAGCTTTGTGTGGCAAACTGCTTTATTTCAGAGCATCGAACCGGAAGTCTGGCTCTGACAGTATAATGGATTGAACTAATATGCATGCATGTCCCACCTACTGCAAACACATAGAAATGCTGGATAAAATAAAACCATCCGCTTCTCTAATTTAAATACACAGCTGAATGAATAGAGATGGCCTACTTGGTTTAATGCTCTGCTGTGGTTTTTTGGAACTCTTGATGCTGTTATCTCTGAATGTGTGCTTTATAAGTGAAGTCCGATGGGATCATGGGGTGTGCACATGAGCAGAGGAGAAATATGGAAGAAAGAAAAAGCTTTATATTTTGGTATATTTAATACACTTTATTCCTGCTTCCTTTTTTTTTTTTTTTAAGATTTTATTTATTTATTTATTTATTTATTTGACAAAGAGTGAGAGTGCACAAACAGGGGGAGCAGCAGAGGGAGAGGGAGAAGCAGACTCCCCACTGAGCAGGGAGCCTGACATGGGGCTGGATCCCAGAAACCTGGGATCACAACCAGAGTCGAAGGCAGATGCTTAACTGACTGAGCCACCCAGGTGCCTCAGTTCCTACTTCTTAAGTAAGAGGCCGCTCAGTTTCGTTTTGCACTGGGCCCCGTGATCATGTAAGCAGTCCTGGGTTAGTTGCTGTGTATTAACTTAGATAGTAAGTATATAGGTGTTTGCTTTATTATTATACTTAAGCAGTTCATATTTGCTTTATAGTCACCTGTATATGTGATATTTTTTACAAGAAAAAAAGAAGAGAAAGGGGGAAAAAAGGTAAACATGCTTCCAAATCCTGAGACTCTCTTTTCTATAACTCCAATGAGGCTGGTCTTTTCTTTGTTTCTTTGTTTCTTTGAGGGAGAGAGAGCATGCACGTGCTTGCAGTGGGAGTGGAAGGGCAGAGAGAGGTAGAGAGAGAGAATCTTAAGCAGGCTCCAGGCCACAGAGCCTGATACGGGGCTCGGTTTCACTACCCTGAGATCACGACCCCAACCAAAAATGATTGAGCCATCCAGGAGCCCCAAGTGAGGCTGGTCTTTCTTATGGAAAATGGATTTTATTTTTGGAAGCAGCCAAAAGTGATCTGGTGATGAGTCTGTTTGATGACTGCTAGACAATACCACCTTGATTCACACGTAAAATCATTACTATGACTGATTTTGTCATGGGGTTCACAAGCTAGTTCTAAAGAAACTCTAAAAAAAACTGTTTAAACATACGTCTTAATACGTAAACGTCACTGGATTGTTTAGGGCTTCCAAGTTGAATCTTCTGATTGGAGCAACAATCAAGAGTGTTTAGAAATTAAGCAAACTACTTTAAAGTAATTTTCCCACCCAGTCCTTGACTTCTGTTAAAGCACAACAAGGATATATTTCACAATTGGATCTCTTCGAAAACATTTAGAGGACATTTGCCAGGCAAGGCAACATAAAGGCATCTCTTGCTGGTGAAAATCGGTCTATTTATCATCTGACTAAAATTATGTGGGAAAAATGAACGTGTGATGTCTAAGGTATCCTAAATCTTGATCACACTTTACTTGTAGATTTAAGATAAAGTTCGAAGATAAAGCTCTTCATTTCTAGCTAATCAACACCTCTCCCCTGCTTTGTTTGGTATTTGGTAGAGCTCTAGATCTTTTTTGTTTTCTTTTCTGGGACAATTTAATTTTTCTTGCCTATTAATTTAGATCAAAATGGACAAGCAAGGCACTATGGCATCTGAATTCGAATGTGACTTCTACCACATTTAACTTGCAAACCCTGATCTGGGTAATGACTTCCAGCAGGGGCAACACAGTGGACGTAATTACGCACTAATGGCGTGCGTGGGCTGCATTTTCCATGATGCTGGTGGCTTCCTTTCTCTGGAGAAGGAGTAGGACAGAAGAGTCAATAAGGTTGTTAAATAAGCTCCCCACCACCACCACCACCACAAGAGCTGTCATTTGTCTGGAGGAATTTCCTGCTTGGCCTGGCCCCTTCCCCCCCGCCCCCCTGCCCTGCTCACCAGGAAAGGAAGGTGTGAAATTTTGGCACCTGTCGTCAGGGAGCCGGTCCCCAGGGCTCAAGGCTGAGGCGAGCTAGAGCCAGCTCATGCCAGCTTGCTAGAACTGTTGATAACCTGCTCTTCCTAGTTCAGTGTTGAGCGACTGCACTGTTGGAAAGCTTGCAATCAGCCCTGGTAGGTTTATTAGCAAATACAAAGCTTTTCTGTGTAGAGAGCTTGTTGTGAAGATGTTCACCAGCAGCACACCAGTGGCTGACATCCTGAGACCTGAGACCAGGGCCGCTCAGGAGGGGAGGGATGACGGGCCTTCAGTCATGAGTTAGTTGGTCACACTGCAGGCCAAAACCTAACACAAGGACCCACCTGGCAGGACGGTTCAGAAGAGCACAGACCCGCAGCTTGGCTGATCTTATGATGCGCAGGGTGGCAGGGTGAACAAGGTGGGTTAAAATAGCCCTTCGTTTTCCACCCAGCGGTTTGGGAGAAGGGAAACACTTGTTCTAGATTCAGGTCTGGCCTCTGTTGAGAAGCAAAAAGATGTCGGCAGGTTTCCCAGAGTAGAAATAATGACCCCCGCCCACCGCACTCCCCTCTTTTTAAAATGAAAACCGTGTGATCCCTGACATTTGACATTAATGACTAGTTTTGAATGGAAAAAATTGGAAATTAGAGAACTCAATTTTACTTGAAGAAGAAAACCTGAATCAGAAGTGATCTAGGAAAAAAAGGTTTGCCTGGCATTTTTTTTTTTTATGTCCTTATCATGTTGTGAAGGTGTGTCCTTAATTTTCCACTGGACTTTGTGTGTGTTTATATATCCTAGCAGAATGTACAAATGGAAACCATCACGAATGATAAAGTGCTGTCACCTGTGGGTGACATATCTGCTAGGAATATCTGCTGTTTGAAGGTAATTGTTGAAAAATCCAGGGCCGGTTGTATATTGGATGGTCTATCCTATATACACTCGTTCTACCCCGCTGAATTGAAATCTCCGTGTCCTGCTTCCATTCCAGCTGACCACGTCTGAACCAAACAGAGAGGATGATGGATTGAATCCACTTAACAAAACGACATAGACAAAGTAATACCCACGAGTGTATTTTTGTCTCTGCGAAAATGAAATAATTTCTTTTTCTTATTTCAAGACTAGTATTCAGTTTCTAGATGCATTAAACTGTCATTTTTTAAAATCCCAAACTGACATTTCTGGTCACATCAATTTTATTCACTTTGAAAATTGTGAATACTAAAGAAATAAAAAGTTACTTAAAGTTTCCCACTTCAGAAATGTCTGGAGATTCTTTTTTATTTCTGTGTGAATACATATGAAGAAGAGTCTGGGCTAACAGCTGTAGGAAATGTGAGAAATAGGTAGCATTTAATTAAATGTGTTCTGGTTATTTGGGGAAAACATTCCAGGTTTATTCAACATTTAGGCAACTGCCATCTTTATGGACTACGGTTAATTTTGCTCTCTGGAGAAGAAAGCTCCTAATCCCGGAACTTATTAAATGCTAAATACCTTGTTGAAGAAAGCTTGAGTCTAAAAATGTCAACTCTAAATGTCTCATGGCAATGTTAATTTGCTCTTCTCATAAGGCATTTTGATGTTAGCAAAAATATTGTTAACAGACCAGGAAAAGGCAGCTCCTTCTGAATCATGTTGAGTAAGTTCATCTTAATTAGCCTAGAGGATTCCTCCACTTCCTGGCTGGACCCAGAAAAGACCATCATGGAGTTGTAGAACAAGAAATAGAAATGGGTAGATGCTATGGCTGGGAAGAATCAAGGGGAAGGGAATGTCCTCGGAAAGGCTCTGAGCTCAAAAGGGCCATGGCCAGTCACACACTGTTTTATCATGAAGCAAGTTCATGGTAATTGAATTTTATGCCAGCCCCATCCACTGGGAAGGAGGTGGCCTTGGGATTCTGGTGGTGTAAACCAGATGGTGAATTAGTATGAATAGGAGCTTTTCAATAATAAGATTATTATTTTCAAAACTAAGAAGCCGTGGTGTCAGGACACAGAAGCAGGGGTTTTTCAGCCTCGGGACTGATGAGGTTTGGGCGGAATGATTCTCTGATGGGGGGGAGCTCTCCTGTGCCTGGTAGGATGTCAAGCCACATCTCTATCCTCTCCTCACAGGAAGCACCAGCAACACTACAACCCCCAGTTGGAATCTCTAAAACTCTGTCCAGACATGGACGAAAGTCTCTTTGGGGGCAAAATCCTCTCCAGTTGAGAACCACTATATGGATGGGATGAGCATTTTGATGGAAGAAGAGAGGAAGAAGAAATTTTGCAACATAGGGAAAGTTAGAGGAGACAGGCCTGGATAAGGTTGGGTAGAGGGGTGTCGATACCCTTTTACTTCTCATGATCCACTCGTATCTCAGCCCCAGAAAACTGTCCTCCATGTTCTGAGAGACAGGGCCTCCTGGGAAACCACAGGGCTCTAAAGACGAGACCCATCTGTAGGAAATAGTGCCTTGCACCTGCATGGAAGCTCTGTGTCCTCCAGAACCCTACTGCTCTCCTCTCCTTCACTGCCTCCAAAATGTGAGATGTTGGGAAGTTAGGGCTTATTGTGGGAGCTGTCTTGCTCCCCCCCCTCCCCTTTGAAAATATTTCCAGGTTTTCATGGTGACAAAGCTACCTCTTGTGAATGTCATAAATACGGGTGTTCATTGACACAACATTGTCTCATTTACCACCTGTGAGACCATAACACATGTTCTCAAAGTTTCTTTTTTTTCTTTTTTAAGATTTTATTTATTTATTTGACAGACGGAGATCACAAGTAGGCAGAGAGGCAGGCAGAGAGAGAGGAGGAAGCAGGCTCCCCGTGGAGCAGAGAGCCCGATGCGGGGCTCGATCCCAGGACCCCAGGATCATGACCCGAGGTGAAGGCAGAGGCTTTAACCCACTGAACCACCCAGGCGCCCCTTCTCAAAGTTTCTTAATTCTAATCTGCCCAATACTAAAGGACTCTCTGTTGCTAAAGTCTACCCCCTCCCTCAGGTCTTCCCACCTTGGAGCAAGAAACTTAAAAGCTATTTTCCAAGACTGTAACCGACAGTGTTTTATGCTTGTTTTCTTCCATGTCGTTCTCTTCACCTGAGGGTCGGCTTTACTCAGGTGATGGGACCCTACGCCCCTCTCTGCGAGGAATAAGCAGCCAACACTTTGTCCCACAGGTCGGGGAGCCAGCATGCCCATGGACGCAGGCACTAACACCCATCCCTGGTCCCTGAGACGTCTCTGTCCCCTGCTCTACCCTGTCAGTTTCTTACCCTAATGGGGCCCCCATGTTGCCGGGAAGGGCGCTGAGTCAACAACGCCCTGACTGAGGAGCCTGGCTCAGATTTAATAGAGGCTGTGTGCAGGCCTTCGGTGCTCCTCGGCCCACAAGCTTTAACCACTGTACAAACTGATTTAGAGCACTAAAACCCGACTGTTTGTTTAGTGCCTTTATTGACTCAATTCCCGCCTCTAAGGCAGGTGGCCTCAGCCAGCCACTCAGTCATTGTTCTGATCCGTTCTCCTCAGTGACACGGTGGCCTCCCTGTTGAGAGTTCTTTTCTTTATTTCATTTTCTGGTCCTTGAGAAGTCAGGCAGTCAGCTCACACTTACAGGTGTAGTGTTTCATTTTTAAAGAGGCATCATTCATTCTCGCGTGAATTTGCAGCTGTAGAATTGGGGTTGTTGTAAAATAGGGACTTTTCTACTTTCCTCTTAGAAAGCGAAGGGCCAATGGCCCTTCCTCCTCCCCACTGAGAGAAGTGTTACCCTTGTTCTGGTATATTAACTCTTTCTGACCCTCACTTGTAAATGGCTTCCAAAATGCCCTAACATATGATTAAGATGGACCAAAAAGCTTCTGCAAACTTCCCATAGAGCCTGGCTCTACTGGAAGTTCGCGATTTGGCCCAAAGTGGCAGCTTGGAAGAAAGAAACAGGAATGTTTTTCTGCTTGTCTGTTGGAACAATAATATCATTTATTGTTTTTTAATTTAAATTCAGTTAATCAACATAAAATGTATTATTTGTTTCAGGGGGTACAGGTCTGTGATTCATCAGTTTTCTAGAATACCCAGGGCTCATTACAACACGTAACCTCTGCAATGTCCATTTAATATCATGTATTAAGCATGTATTTTGTGCAAAATGCTATGCCTAATTTTGTTGTTGTTCTTAGGTGCTTTGGCTCCTATGCTCCTCCCCATAAACTCTGTGCTGGGTATTACTGCTCTCTTTTACCAGATGGCGAAGCTGAGGACAGAATGGTGAAGTCACTTGTCCACAGTCACTCAGGGTCCAGAGGCCCAGAGAGAATTTGATCCCAGACCCGTCGGACTCCAAAGCCTCTGCTACTCCCTCACTAGCCCCTGACTGCTCATCTAGAAGGAAAGGCAAACCCACAGGACCCCCGGTGGCAGGCAGTGTGCACATGGAGCCATCCTGGGGGTGAGGTCAGCCATGGCCCCAGTGGGTCTGCCGTGGTCTGGGCGGTCAGAGTCCACTTGGCAGTGTCCCCCAGTGGCTGACGTCCTCTCTTTTCTATGGCCAGGGCTGTCCTTGGACAACTTCCAGGGAAACTGGGAGAAACATATGTACTCACATATTCACACACACAACATGTGCACACACAAGGACACATGCACGCATATTCCTTCAGACACACAACACGCACACACTTGCACATTCACACACATTTGTGTGAATGCACACACACACGCATAGGTAGGCGCACACCCCCCCCGCCACAGGCACAAATTCATCCAGATACATTTCCACACACATCCACCCTCAATTCACTTGCACACTCACTCATTCGCACTTCCACCTGCACACAGTCACACGCACACATAGCACACACACACAAACACACTCATGCAGTCAAACCTCTCCAACTTGCATAGTCACACCTGCCCACCCACAGACACCCACTCACATGCACAGTACTTGCACACACATTCACACACACAGGTACACACACACTCACACACCCACTCACGTGCATATACCTCTTACTTCCAGCATGGAAGCTGGGTACAGGCTGTGGTACAAGACAGGACGCCAACACCCAGTATAATAAACTGGAAGAGGGTGGTGCGCTGTGGGATTTTGTGACTCCAAAGCCACTTGACATCATCGGAGAGCTTATAGCAAGGCCACTGGCTTGGTTCTAAGGAAATGTGGTCTCTACCCTCCCTTTAATTATCTCCCGTTTTCATGGTCAGGTTTTTGGCACCAGGCCCTTTGCTCAGAGTACCTGCTAGTGCAGCCGCCGTAGGTGAGTAGCTTCACTTCTCTGGGCCTCCATTTCATCATCTGTAGAATGGGGATAATAACGGTGCCAACTTTAAGAGTTAAGAGCACTAAACAGAGTAATGCATGTGAAATTCAAGGGCCAGGGGAAAAACACATATAGTTCAATAACAGGGGGCTATGAGTGGCCCGGGTTTGGGTATCCAAGGCAGATGTCAGTTGAGATTTTGATATGGAAGCGAGGTCCAAGGAGAGATGTGCCAAGTTGTAAAGGCTTTCTGCCCTCGTGGCTGTAATCTAGACACGCTAACACTTGAGAAAGCTTCAGGGCAGGGGAGAGCTATCTTTTCTGCTTCTCATTCCGAGTCTCCTTGAGTCCCTTAGACTAGTGAGTGATGACTCAGCCACGTCAGAAGGGCAGCATCTCAGAGTGCTCAAAAGGCCAGCTTTGCCCCTTTTTGTCCACCCCCGCCCGCCAGTTAAACTAATCCTTATCTTGTGAAAATTTTGTTAAACCCTTGGAGAAGGAGCCATGCAACAAAGAGGAATTTTACTTTTGTGCTCAGCTCACTTGCATGCAGCTAGAGTTTAAGAATTAGCACACTTCATCAGCAATTCCAAGACATCTCTTCCTGAAAGTTACAGAATAAAGCAGAATTATTTTCAATAAGAGTAATTAAACCAATGACGCACCGTTCTGTCCTATTTCTTTCCTTTGGTCAGATTCAGGATCATTTTTCAGAACTTCCAAGTCTTCATTATCCCAGTCATCTTGCTCTCCCCAGGGTCTGTTTGTTCATCTCCGAAGGGCCCTCCCGCTCCGTGCGCGCCCCACACACCGCCCCCCCCCCCCGCACCATCCGCCCCACCTGCCCACAGTTTATGGCTTTAGCAACAGCTCTGGATCATACCTTCT
Source organism: Enhydra lutris kenyoni (assembly GCF_002288905.1). Taxonomy (NCBI): domain Eukaryota; kingdom Metazoa; phylum Chordata; class Mammalia; order Carnivora; family Mustelidae; genus Enhydra; species Enhydra lutris. The sequence continues at coordinate 36,595,190 of NW_019154098.1, read as the reverse complement.
CTTTCTTTCTTTGCTCTGTGACGGCCCACATCCTGGTTCTGTCTCCCCTTCAGATTGTCCCCACAGGGACCTGGGGGCCGTTCCTCTCCTTCCACCCCACCTTCCACCCGAGGAGGCCAATGCTTCAGCCGAAAGGCATGATTTGCCTTAGAATTCCAACTATTTTGTTATCAGAACACTCATCTCATCAAAGGAACGACCAGAAAAAGGCTATTTTGCAGTGTCCGAAAGCGCAAGTTCCTCTCTCCTTTGCCACAGAGATAAATGGAGATTTCCCAAGCAGTTTTCCTTTGTAATTTGTTTTTTAAGCTTGCACCCATGTTTACCAAATAATTTCTATCTATGCCTGAAGATTAATTGGAATGAGAGTCATTTAATGCTAATAATAATTACTTGGGGAGGTGACATGGGGTGATTTTTATTGAATATATTGATTCCTGCTTTGTACTGTTTCATACCAATTGACTTAAAATGGAGTCAAATCTTAAAAACATATACACAGCAATACAGCACAAATTTTTTCAAATTCTTTAAAATGCACCATTTTTCCCCTGCAGCAGTTTTTTTTCTGTTTTTTCTTTCTTTTTTTTTTTTATTTACTTGACAGAGAAAGGGAGAGAGAGAGAGAGAGAGAGATCACAAGGCAGACAGAGAGAGAGAGGGGGAAGGAGGCTTCCCGCAGAGCAGAGAGCCCGATGCGGGGCTCAATCCCAGGACCCTGAGATCATGACCTAAGCCGAAGGCAGAGGCTTAACCCACTGAGCCACCCAGGCACCCCTTAAAAATAAAAATCTTAATAACAACAAAAAAAGATACGCCTTAGGGACATATCTTTTTTCAGGTATTGTTTTGTCGGATTTCCCTAAAGACAACCAACATGGTCAGTTGGGAAGAGTGATAGGGGGTTACAGTGTGCGGGTTCTTCCTGGCATCTTTAAAAAGAAAGGGGGTCCTTCTGTAAATGAACAGGAGTTTTCCCTTGGTGAGTACCATCAACTCCACTTTGGAAATACATTCTTGGGGTAAATTCTATCTTTCAATCGAAGTCTAGCTTCTTTCATTCAAACTCATGTGTACAAAATTCACCTAACTTTGTATACGATTGCAGGTAATTCATTTTCTCTGTTGTGTGAACATATTATGATTCATTTATCTGTTCTACCATATGTGGTCATTTGGGTAGTTCACAGTTTCGAGCTATTATAACCCGTGAGACTATAAATATTCTAGTACAGCTTTTGGTAAACATATGTTTGTATTTCTTTTGAGTATGTGGGTAAGAGTGACATAGAATATGAAAATGTTCAGCTCTACTAAACACTACTGAACAGTTTTTCAAGGCAGTTGTACCAATTTATATTTCTCCCCGACGAGTATGAGATTTCAACAGACTGTCTTTTCCCCAAGATTTGTAATGGATGGTAACCCTGGGGAGAAACACTGGCCTGAACCAGCAGATGATAATGCACGTGAGCCCTTCCAGGAAGTCAAACACCATTCATTCTCACATTAATTGTCAGATTCAAACATCCCTCTGAGAGAAGGAGGTATGTTGTATGTCCTTCCTCTTGAAGCTGGAGGAAATTCTATGAAAGCAACTGAAATGCTTTTTCTAAAAGCCTTATTAAGCTCCATATCTCCCACTCTACCCCAAAGCTTTGATTTTAGGTCCAAATGCCTGTCTGTTAATTTCTTACAGGAATGTCCTGCTCATGCTAGCATTTCTACCATAATGTTACTAATTGCAAATAACAAAGTCTAATGCCGTGACCCCTCAGTATTTTCCACGCAATCAACCGGTAAAAAGGGGCATATTCGTAAACTCCAGGATCTGACCTTGAAAGTTTTCAGACAGTTTTAAATGGAAAAAGAAGCCTATCAAGGTTTCCTTGTCTGGCAGCTCATCAGACTCACCTGGGGAGGTTTCAAAATACAGAGTGCCCGTCCCCACTCTATAATAATTGAATGGTATCCTTTGGGAGTGGGACATGGAGATCTGCATTTTATAAAATTTTCAAGTGATTCTGATTTGACTGGAGACTACTAGTCAAACTTTGGAATCATTTTGTCTCCAGATAGTTTAAAAAAAGAGAGAGAGATAGTCATCCAATACAAATACAATAGCAAAATCCCAAAACTAGGAAGGAAAAAATGAATGGAAGGTCAGACCTTTTCCCCTTCTTCAAAATATTCAGTTGTGGGGGACACCTAACTGGCTCAGCCAGAGGAACATGGGACTCTTGATCTCAGGATTTCGAGTTCAAGTCCACACTGGGTATAAAGGTTACTAAAATAAATAAATAAATAAATAAACAAATAAACTTAAAAAAAAGAGAGAAGTGGATTTAGGGGCGTCTGAGTGGCTCAGTGGGTTAAGCCTCTGCCTTCGGCTCGGGTCATGGTCTCAGGGTCCTGGGATCGAGTCCCGCGTCGGGCTCTCTGCTCAGCGGAGAACCTGCTTCTCCTCTCTCTGCCTGCCTCTCTGCCTACTTGTGACCTCTCTCTCCATCAAATAAATAAACACAATCTTTAAAAAAAAATATTCAGTTGAAGTTGGCTCTGACTCCAGAGTGATAATAATTATAAGCAACAATTAACATGGCACTCGGTAGTTGGCTGAATGGACTCACGTATATTACTTAATCACTCGAGAATTCCTTAAGGCAAAAACAATAATTCCCAATTTATAGAAGGGGATACTGAGGCTTAGAGGTTAAGTTACTCCTCTAATGATGTACATGCATTAAATGGGAGAGCCAAGACACAAATCCAAATCAGTGGATTCCCAATTTTAGGTATTTCTCACTATATTCCAGTACTCACAATCGTCAGAAAGCTATATGGAGGCCTGCAGGAGCTAAGTGTTCCAACAAGTCTGAATGGTGCCCATGAGCCTTACTGGACCCTCTTCCATTCTGCCCCCCACAACTTTCCTGGGATATACTTCTAATGTCTGTCATGTACCAAGTACCCTGCAACATGCTAGAGAATCAGAGATTTTTAAAAGTTCTCCTTCCAGTGGAGAGAGAGACAAATCCTTGTGCGATGATGCACTAAATGTCACAGTCATATCTAGAGAGAGGACAGGCCACCTCAATCAGGCCGAAATGGGAAGGGGAGAATATGCTCTGATTGCTTGTACCGCTGGGTATGTGGATTCATACTCTCTACTCAGGCAAAAGGTCCAAATGCTTAAAGGTGAGAAGAACTTGCTTTGATGTATTCTCATTTCAAAAGGGAACTTTTATTTTGATTATTAGTAGACCCTTCAAACTGCGCCATTCAATTTCCCATCTATATTCTATAATACGTGTTTACCCTCTCCTGACTAAATTTAGAAGCATGCTGTCTTACTAGTAGTTCATTCCTCTTTAAGGAATTACTGATGTTCAAAAGAGGTATAGAGGCCTTAAGTAAGTGTAGGGAGAAGCCAGGCATTCCTTCCCAGGTCTGGTGCGTAGGACAAACAGCTTCCCATATACCAGGGAGTAGCTTTGCTTGTGCTCAGCAACTGGGCTAGCCAGACAGAGGAGGGCCGGGTACGTGTGTGTGTATCCATGTGTGTGTGGCCCAGCTTGGGGCACACAGATATTTCCAACAGCCTATTTCAATAGTGACAATAAACTACCCACTTTATTTTCAAACACCTAAGAATTACTCAACAATAATCAATAGTTCTCAGAGGCCCAGTGGTCACAACGGCTTCTTCAGCACGGAGTCTGCGGTGGTGAAAGAGACAGATGTGTTCCTGTCCACAGTCCCCACTTCCCAAGTCAACTACTGAGGACCAGTTAAACATTTCTAGAAGAGTGAAGGGGAGCAGTCCTCTTAAATCTGACACTTTACCTCATTGCTTCACCCGCTTGATGTCTCTGAAGCATTGCTCATGTCTGAGGGCTCATTTCCTGTGCTCTTGGTCACACCCTTTGGTTTCTGTGTCTCTGTTCCAAGCCCTCATTTTTATGAGTGGTTGGTCTCCTTGTCTTCATTGTGTCTCCCCTAGACAACCATGACATCCTCTTGCCTGCAGTCCCTGCTCCAAGGTCTCTAACTTTTGTCCCATCTTTCACTTTTTCATTAAAGTTGTATTTTGTTCTCCCCCTTTCCAACTCAAAATAATCATAACTAACAGCTGTGGGTATTTGAAAAACATTTACAGAGAAAGCTCCATCCATTGTCTGAGTCAACAAGTACTCTTCGAGAGCCTTCTGTGGACCAGGCATGGCACCTGGTACTAACCCCAATGGTCGGTACTGAGGTGGGTCCAAGATAACACAGTCTGGATGTGACAGGCTTGAACAGTCTTCAAGTCCTTAATTCTGGGTCCTTCCATCTGCTTCAAGGTGGTTCCCTGGGAAGAAGGCCCTGAGATGATGATTAGAGAGCAGGAGGGTCGTAAGGAATACTCTTGGGACTGGAGTCTGGAGAAGGGAAGGGGAAGAAGTGGGATTGGGCAGAGGGAGAAGTTGGGTGAAATTGCAGTCTCAGAGAAATCTTAGAGTTCTGAACAGGGGGTGGCTTTCCAGAATGGTCTGCTTTGAAGTAAGACTCACATCAGGAGAGGAAGTGAGTTCTTCAGTCCTGAAGGGGATCTGGGTGTTGCCTGTCAACCTTAACCACACCTCCCACATTGCTACGATTCAATGTAGGTGATTGGTTCGACTTGTTGCCTTGAACTTTAGATAAAGGGCAGGGAGCTCCTGGAGAAAGAAAGCTGAGTTCCTGTGGCCAGGACCACTGCCTTAGGTGATAGTAGAGCAGAAAGAGGTTGGAAAGGGTCTGATCAAGTCCAACCAGATTAATGAGCAAAGGTCAAGGTCAGGCCAAGGTGGGAAACCCTATTTCCTGGCTCAGGTCTTCCTTTACAGATGCTGTCCCTTGGCCTGGAATGTTCTTAACTCAATCTTCAGGTCTCTGCTTACAGGTGACATCCTTTGTGCTATACCCTCAGACCCAGTCTAAATTAAAGTCTTGGAGATCCATTTGCTTAATATCATAAAATCTGCTTTTGTCACACCTGTCCCTTTATGGCCCATTGGGGGACAATTTATTTAGTATTTCCCCTGTATTTTGCTGAGAGTCTCATGAAGGCAGACAGTTTTTTTTTTTTTTTTACATGATATCTCATGACTAGTGGATGCCTAGCGTGTAGTAGGTACTCAATAAATACTTTATAAATGATTGAAATTGCAAGAGGATTTGCATCAGGGTTCTTTGTTTGCATCAAATGGAAACTGACACTGTCATGATTAAGCAAAAAGGGAGTTCTAGAAAGAGTATGGGGAACCTCCAAAGTCACAGAGAACAGGGTTGAAAACAGGCAATCCCCAGCCACTCTGCAGGGACTCATGGAGCAGGAGCCCCTGGACAAAGCAACCATTTTCAATCTCTGCCATAAAGCCCAAGAATCAATTTCCACAGAGGAGAAGAAGTGTCTGACTGGTCTACCCTGGCTCATATACCCTCTCCGTGGCTGGAAGAGAAAAGAGAGATGAGAATGACCCCACCAGATTATATCCAAAAGGAAATTGGGGAAGTTGAAGGAGAAGAAATGGATTAATGGCAAGCAACCAAACTGAACCAGACCCTCCCATAGTAGGAGCCAGAGTGAGGAAGGAGTCTTGACGACCTGGGGGTATCAGGGAAGAATCAATGATGGCAGGTAAGAGTCCCCCTGCTTTCTTCTGTCGCAGTGCCAAGCTTTATGTCTGCCACCCAGCAATGTGTTAAAAATCTGCGTGTTGATGGTTTTCCCATTGTAAGCATTTGAGACTCTTGTCCCTGGACCATGCTTAGTCCATGGGTGGCCCTGCTGGAGGTTTGACACCCTAGAAGCCCCTTGCAGCGAATGACAGATGGGACTTGTTGGGTGAATATCTCAATTTCCTCGCCCTTGTCCTACAGTTTCACCTGGAGGTCCCACTGTGATTGACCCCCAGCTCCCACAGCAGGAGCGTGCTCTTTAATGCACGCTATAGACTTCCTTCTCTTCCTTGCCTCACTTCCCCACATCCCTACTGGTGCTTCCTAGAATTACTTCCTGAAAGACCTACTTGCCTCCAAATCCTTGTCGCAGGTGGGCTTCCTAAGACAGCAGGTAAGAAGGTGGGGACCTTAAGGAGGGGCTGGCTCTCAGCAATGACTTGAAGATGAGCAGCACGGTCAGGAGGCGTTGGAGAACATTTGGTCTCAGTTTGAGTCATTCCTGTGTTCTTCCCAACTTTGACCATGGTCACGTGCAATGATACCAGTGGGTATGTACTCAGAATGGTAACCCAGTTTGCAGAGAGTCTGAGAGAAATGTAGTCACACAGTGTCTTAGCGCATTCGGGCGGCTATAACAAAATGCCGAAGACTGGGTAGCTTACAAACAACAAATATTTCTTTCTCATAGTTCTGGAGGCTAAGAAATCCAAGATCAAGGCACCAGGGCAAATGCAATGTCTGGTAAGAGCCTGGCTTCTAGTTCATAGATGACCATCTTCTGTCTTCGTCCTCACATGCTGGAAGGGACAGGGATCTCTCGGGGGTCTCTTCCATAAAGGCACTAGTCCCATTCACAGCTCAAAATGCCACCTCTTAATCCAATCACCTCGGAGTTAGGATTTCAACATGTGAATGTGGGTGAGGGGGCAAATATCCAGTCTACAGCAGGTGGATAAACTGCTGTCACAGCAAACCCCTGGGCACTGCCGAAGCAGACCGGCCATGCTCTGGGATTTTTGCCACCTGGGGGCGCCTATCTTGTGCCCCCCACCCCACACTCTCCTGGGATTTCTACAGCATCTCTCCCAAATGATGGCCCACATCACCCCTAAAGTGTGGAATCCCACGGAATGATATCCCTTCAGAGTCAGGTCAAGGATGGGGACCCTGTCTCCCAGTGATCTTTCTTAAACACAGATCTAGTCATGACCTGTGTTTGGTCCAAACAATGACTCCCCATTGTTTGTCGGATGACCTTCAGATTTCAAAGTGTGACTCTTCTGGCTGCTCATACATGCTCCCACCAGGCTCTCTAACACCTTCTTCCATCACTCCTCCCTGTGGCCCTGGGGGAACCATGCCAGGCTGCTCTTCTCACCATCCTGCAAAGGGACAACCCATTGGTCTATCTCTGCTGCTTGGCCCCTGCTGATCCTGACTCTGGAATGCCCCTCCCTCATCTGGATCTGCACTGTCTCTTCTGTAAAGCTATCCAGAATGCCTCTTCCGGACTGAGCTGGAAATTAGGGCTCTTTCTGTCACTTTTTTTTTCCCTGTTAGCAAACTACTGCAGTAGCTGCATGCAAATCTGATTTCCCTAATAGAACAGAGACGCCTTGAAGGCCAGGTTTGTGACTCCTGACTCTGCATGCCACTAGAGCTCCGTAAATACTTCTCTGCTTTAAATGAATAACAAGAAGCTCTTTAAAGACAACCTTTCTCCTTCCTTGTTATCATCTCTTTCAGGAAGAATAAGTTAGAGAGAAACCATTTCCACTGAGAAATCACTTTACTGTAAGTCTCCCTGAGGAATAGCAAAATTTTGCCTGAAAGAGCAAAATTGCAAGGAGCATCAAGAAATCCTAGATATTTTCCTGGTACGAACCCGAAGGCTTCTGGGGAGCTTAGCTGGCTCAGCCCGTGGAGCATGTGACTCTTGATCTTGGGGTCATGAGTTTGAGTCCCATGTTGGGCTAAGAGTTTACTTAAAAAAAAAAAAAAAAGCAAACGTGAAGATTCCACAAAGGAAATGAGGCTCCCAGTGCCAGGATCTTGGACAATTTCTTGCGATGATCTCTCTCTCAGAATTTTTTTTTAATTAATTAATTTATTTTTGAGAGAAAGAGATCGCATGAACGGGTGGGGGAGGGGTGGAGGGAGAGGGAAAGAGAATCGAAGCAGACCGCACTAAGCACAGAGCATGGAGCCTGACATGGGCCTGGATCTCACCACTCTGAGATCACAGCCTGAGCTGAAACCAAGAGTTGAACGCTCAGTGGACTGTGCCACCCAGGCTCCCCTCAGGAAGAAAGTTTAAAGGAAAGAAAATATTTCAAATGAAAATTCCAAATACAATCAACGCATATATTTAATTCCTCAAAAGGCACTTCACAGCATCCCTTCTGCTGCTGATACCACCTTTGGCCAGGAACCCTTGGCAACTGCAAATTCAATAGTCTTCATTTTGCTCTGAGAAACTGGTACGGCCTCTGGAACAGCTAAGAGTGTTGGCACCAAAGAAAACCTAGGCTCTGACAGGACAAGCAGCTGCTTTGCTATGCAAAATGACCTCAACATGTTCATAGTCAACTTCAACAAGCATTTAAAACATCTTACATATGAAAGCAGAATTGGCCTAAACTACATTATAAATATATCTTCAAAGTTGGAGCACCTGAATGAACATTTGAGACCAGGGTCCAGAGAAGGGAGGGCTGGAGAACCAGGGAAAATGGCGGAGAGGGACAGTAGGGTCCACCTGGGGCTCCAAGGAGTCACCCAACCACCACAGATCATCCTTTCTTTGAAATAAGAAAGAACATCATAGGGGCTGCTTGGAAAATCCAAGCTCCTTCACTTGAAAAAAGTAATGGTACATGGATTTATAAGCATTTTCTTTCCAGTTCTCTTCTTTCTGAAAAAGAAATCATTTGTTTTTCCTATCCATTGCCTAGCTTCTGCCTCACCACCTGTTTTTTTGTTGTTGTTGTTCTTGTTGTTTTGTTTTTATTCTGCTCCCTTAACCATGCTATAGATGGTCTCTGTTTAAGCAGCCACAGTCTGTTTGTTGGTCTCCTCAGCGTGATCTCCTTGTCCCCACCCCCACCTCCAGTTAAACCATTGTTTTAAGTGGTGGCCTCTTTCCTATTGTGGCCTGTGCTCATGGCTGCTGCTCCCCACATTGTCCACTGCATCCTCCTTTCCCACTCTCAGCCCACCCATGCGTGGGGCTTGGTCCCTGTGGTGGGCTGTTGGACCAGTGGTCCTCCAAATTGTTGCCACCTGTGCAGCCTCTCCTACATTGACCCTGGGGTGGGCCAGGCGACTTGCTGTGTGAGCAAATAGGAAGCAAGCAGAGGACCCATTAGTGCTTCCCCATGGAGGCTTCCATTCTGGCAGTCGTCTGCCCCACTGTAAGGTTGCCCGAGCGAGAGCAATGCATATGGAGAGAGACCCTGATGGATGAGATACCCCCTTCGGCACCAGTCCAAGCCAAGTTCCCAGGGCAGGCAGCCATGTGACGTCTGCGGCAACAGGTGAAGCAGGAGACGCCCACCTGAGCCTGTTCAACCTCAGACCCATGAAAACACAGTTCCACGCCACTAAATTGTGCGTTGTTTTATGACACAGCGACAGAGAAAAAAACAACCCCCTCTGATTTGGTTCCAAAGCAGACCGGCCAGGACATCGGCACACCTGTGGCAGGGTCAGATCCTGGGTGTCCCCTACCAAGACCTGCTGAGCCAGCTGCACCCGAACCTGGGGCGCCATTGGCATCGGCTCTGGGACAGTTGTGCATCTGGGCTCTCTGAGCAGGAAACCGATTGAGAGAAAACAGGATGTACAAATATTCGTAATTATCACGCTGTGTTGGACTTACGTGTGACTCACCTCATTCATTCCTAAGCCTGTATTATATGTCATGATGCTGAGTCATTGTTTGGAAATGAATTCAAATTTGCACTGTCTGTCAGGTGAGGAGCACAATACTTACGGTTTGGGATTTGTTTGTTTCAAAAATGCCTTCTTTGTAGTGGTGTTGTCTTTTGTGTTGCTTTTGTCCTCCCCACATCTTTTAGGGTAAGAGCCGGTCCACAGCTTTATTATTTTTTAAAATTATTTCTTAAAGGATAACTGTTTTATTTTTTTAAAGATTTTATTTATTGATTTGAGAGCACACAAACAGGGGGGAGTGGCAGGTGGAGGGAGAAGCAGGCTCCCTGCTGAGCAGGGGGCTCCATGCCGGGCTCCATCTCAGGACTCTGAGATCATGACCTGAGCCAAAGGCAGACGCTTAACTGATTGAGCCACCCAGGGACTCCTAAAGGTTATCTGTTTTAAAACAACTTAAAATTTTTAAAATTTAACTCCAGAAATAATTGAGCAAAAAAAATGATACTTACTTTTCAATAATAAAGCTACATTTTCATTTTTGAAGGGCTTCTTGCAAGTTCAGGCTAATAGACTTATTTTTGGTCCATTAAATGTATACTACAGGGCTCCGGAATTTCGGAGGAGGGACCTTCATTTGAGAAGTGGTCACCCTGTGGCCTGAGTGATGGATTGCCAAGGTCCCGGTGAGAGTACTGGCGGCCATGGGCACAAGGGCAGAGGTCATTGGTGTCGTCTGTCCTCTATTCTCAGCCTTGGGCACAGTACAGGCACTGAGGTGTGCTTCATAAATATTTACTGCCTAAGTGAATAGATTATCTCATGTATGAGGAATGTGGTGCCTTGGATTCAATTTTCTATAGAAAACCATTCATCTTGATAAGCAAAAAAAAAAAAAAAAAAAAATCGGATAAATGAAGCTGGTGCTCCAAACTTAGCAAAAACAAGTGCAGTACTTTCCTTCAATCCCTATGTCAAGTACTGATGTGAAAATAAGTTCAATGCATGAGCAAATGAACTCTGCAGAAGAAGGTCAGTAAGAAATGAACCGTATGTGTGCTCACCTTGCATTTCATTTGAAATAGGAAAGGGAAGGTGACATTTTGAAAGCAAAGGATTTGAAGTACCACTATTCTGATTAAAAGGAATAGTTGGCTTTATTTTTAAAAATACAGATATGTGTAAGTGAACAAAATAAAAACTACTGCTACAAACGACAAAAACAAATTCTTGTCTATCCCATGCACACATAACAAAAGTGAGCTTATGTTTTTGCAGCATGTTCTATTTTCTTATCAATGTGTCCTGCATAACTTCATTTTGTTAAATACTCCTTTGTTATCTTTTTAAAGATTGATTGATTGATTGATTTGACAGAGAGAGAGAGATCACAAGTAGGCAGAGAGGCAGGCAGAGAGAGAGAGGGGGAAGCAGGCTCTCTGCTGAGCAGAGAGTCCCATGCGGGGCTCGATCCCAGGACCTCGAGATCATGACCCGAGTCAAAGGCAGAGGCTTACCCCACTGAGCCACCCAGGTGCTCTCCCCCTTGTTATCTTTTTAAGTGTTGTATTGTGTTACTCCATTAAGTGCGGGTACTAAATTATTATAGCCAATTTTCTAATTTGGGATGTTTGTAATTTTTTTACTATTATAAATAGTGCTATTTAAACAAACTTAAAAATGAATCTTTGCAAATATTCCAGATTTTTTGTAGCCAAATTCCAAAAAATGGATTTCCTAAATTAAGCAGTATGCATTTAAATTTTTTGATACATACTGTTTTATTGTCCTCCAGAATAATATTGTACTTATTTCTCTTCTCCCCACTTAACGGCTGGACATTCATCACCACTAATTATTATGAGTGTTTTTGTTATCTTTATAAGTATGATAAACACAAAATAAAAACTCATATTTGAAAATTAGCTTATTATTAGTGACATTGGGCATTTCTCTATTTCTCTGATTATTAGTGAGATTAGATATTTTAATATGCTGAGGGGCCATTTATGCTGCTTCTTTTGTCAAATACCAATGCACTTCTTACAGCTATTTTTTTCTACTGTAATGTTTGGGGTTTTTTTTAATGTATTACATAGGAATGATATTAACTCCTTGTTATGTGACTTGCAAATATTTTGCCTCTGTGGTCATTTGTCTTTTAGTATTGCTTGATATTTTTACTCCTTTCTAAGATAATGCAAGAATCTTAGAACAATTTTCATGTTTTTGGTAATATCATTTGGTCTTATTTTACACCTGATTATTTTTATTGAGTTTCAGATATTGTATATGCAAAATTATAGAATAATTTCAGATCTATGAAATTATAGAAAGCATATGGTCCTAACAATCCAGGATCAAGCTAATCTAATTCTTGAGTTGGAGATGATTGGAAATTTATCAGTGTGAAGGCTCATCTATTTCCACATTCTGTCCAGATCAGATGGACCTTGCAGGATGCCAAACCAATGCACGGGAATTTACTAGAAGCTTCCCTTTTCAATTATCCTTGTACTCTAATTTTTGCCCCCTTCACTCCTCAGGGCTCTCAAAAGGGATGTTGTACACAACCTCTCAGCCACCTGCTTTGGAATTAGCTAACACTTTTTTTTTTTTAAGATCTATTTATTTATTTATTTACAGACAGAGATCACAAGTAGGCAGAGAGGCAGGCAGAGAGAGAGGGGGAAGCAGGCTCCCCGCTGAGCAGAAAGCCCCATATGGGGCTCGATCCCAGGATCCCGAGATCAGGACCTGAGCCGAAGGCAGAGGCTTTAACCTACTGAGCCACCCAGGCACCCCTAGCTAACACTTTTAGGAGTAAGGCATCTCCACATGCTGGGTTTATGCCCCTCAGTTTCCTTCTTCCTTTAGACCTTGGTCATGCCATTCTTCATGAGCTTTTTAGATCTCAGATGCCGTCAAGCAATTGTATTTTATTTAAACTCTGTTCAGTTTTTAAAGTTTTTTTCAGCAGTATGATTGATCTCAATTGCTTAGTCTGCCATTGCTGGAAAACTGAAGTTCTTTTGAAAACATTAACTCAGTTGGAATGTATTTAGTTTTAGGGTGAGTTATCTTTTCCTTCCCAGTATAATTCATTGAGTAGTATTTTTATGACATGACCTATCACCATTATCATACTGTAAATGATTATGTAAATCATGGTCATATAAATATTTGGGTCTATTTCTGGACTTTCTATTCTGTTCTATCCTTTTGTATATTTTTGTACCAGAACCATGTCATTTACTGAGTACAGTCAATTGCTCTAATTTTATAATACATCTTAATATCTGCTGAGAGTTCTCTTTTTTCCCTTTTACAAATTTTTTTTTGGCTTTTCTCATGTCTTTGTTCTTTTGAGTGAATTTTAGAATTTTTAAATTACATTTCCCCCCAAAAATCTCATTGAAACTTTAATGAGAATTTTAGTAAATTTATATATTAATGTGATAATTCACAATTTTTAATATTTAATTCTTTTTTTTATAGAAAGTTTGTTTTTGTTTTTGTTTTTTTTTTAAGATTTTATTTATTTATTTGTCAGAGAGAGAGAGGGAGAGAGAGCAAGCACAGGCAGACAGAATGGCAGGCAGAGGGAGAAGCAGGCTCCCTGATGAGCAAGGAGCCCGATGTGGGACTCGATCCCAGGACGCTGGGATCATGACCTGAGCCAAAGGCAGCTGCTTAACCAACTGAGCCACCCAGGCATCCCTTAATATTTAATTCTTAATGCAGAAGCACGGCATAAAATCTATCTAGACTGGTCTTTCAAAATTTATCAAAGTCTATAAGTAAGTTGTCTTTTATTCCTGAGCTTTCTTAATATATTTCTGTAGATACATTGCCTGGGGGTTTTCAAGGAGTCATTGTCTGCTGGTAATGATTAATTTATCTCATCTTTCTCAGTATTTATGCCTGATTTCTTTTTTTTTCTTTTTTGTCTTATTGCTTTAGCTAAAATATCCACTATCCAAAACAATGTTAAATAGTGATGATGATAATGGACATCGTTGTATTCTTTTTTTTTTTTTAAGATTTTATTCATTTATTTGACAGAAATAGCAAAAGCAGACACACAAACGGGGGAGTGGGAGAGGGGGGAGTATGGAGAGGGGGAGTGCAGGCTTCCCGCAGAGCAGGGAGCCCAATGTGGGGCTGAATCCCAGGACTCTGGGATCATGACCTGAGCCAAAGTCAGATGTGCAACGTCTGAGCTACCCAGGCTCCCCAACATCGTTGTATTCTTTCTGATTTTTAATTGGATTGCTTGTAGGCTTCTCTCGTATAATGTCAACTATTGATTTGAGAGAGCTACTTCATGAAATGAAGTTTTGAAAATAAATATTGGTGAAAGCTGAGTGATCTCACGTAAATATAAGATGTAAGATAGATTATAGCTCATCTGCTTCCTATAGCTTGTAATTGCTTCTTAGGTTGGGGTATATTAGCTTCTTAGGGCTGCTATAAGAAAATGTCACAAACTCTATGGCTTAAAATGACAGAAATGTACTCCTTCACAGTTCCAGAGACTAAAATCCAAAATCAAAGTGCCAGCAGCCTCAGTTCCTTCTGGGGGCTCTGAGGAAGAATCCGTTCCATGACCATCTCCCAGCTTCCGGCAGCCATTAGCAAGCCATGGCGTTCCTTGGCTTATAGATGCTTCACTCCATTCTCTGGCTCTATTTTCTCCGTGCCTATGTCTCTGTGTTCAAATTTTCCTCTTCGTAGGGCGGCTGCAGTCATATTGGATTAGGGCCCCCTCTCATCCAGAGTGACCCACATTCTAATTGGTTCCATTGGCAAATAAGGTGACCCTGACAAATCCCAGGTAGACATGAATTTTTCCAGGACAGTATTCAATCCAGTGCAGTTGAGTTCTCCAGAAGCAGCTCTGAGAAGAAGACTCTGTGCAAGTCATTTTCTAAGGAGTGGTGACCACTCTCAGAGGAAGCCAGTAAGGTGGGGAAAAAGCAGAAGGAGCCAAGCGAGGGTGTGACGGCAGGTCAGCTTTTTTGGAGAGACGGTGCTTTGACATCATCAAGGAAGATCAAGTCTAATAAAAATTATGCCTCACAATTGTCTCCATTTGAGACAAGGGAGCTGGACTGTTGTACCTCTGGACCATGTTCATCATGAGTTAAAGGCTGCCTGGGAAGGTGGAAAATCCCAGGAACTTCTGTCTCCGAATATGCAGTAAAGTCCTCCAGTAACGTGAGGGAAACATTCCAAAGCAAAGTCATAGCCACAAGCTGTTAGAATAAAAACTCAACAAAACTAGGTGAAGGGTACACAGGGATAGTGATGAAGTCCCAGGAAAGTCATCAGTATCTGCCACAACATGTGACTATTTTTGGTGTGAGTAGATTCATCAGTCGGGAAATTTCATCATGCACGTCCATTATTTTTTCTGGAAATCTGCCAAGGCTACTTAGTGTAGCTTCTAGCGTTCTTCCCTAGGTAAGCCTTAGATCCCTCCAGTTTCCTTCCTCCATAATTTAGTCACCATTTGCAAACAAAGTATTGCAAACCCTGCTTTACTGTACTCACTTGTAACTCTTCCCACATGAGTACAACCCTAACCCTAAATGTATCCAACAAAGCTCTGACATATGCAGTGACCAGAAGTCGTCAAGTAGAAATATTGGCAATGATAAGAGAGCATTGGGAGTGAAGGTAGCCAGCCGAGAAGGAAACAGAAGTGGTGAGAAACAGATATTTTTCCATCAAAGTGATTGAGGCAGGGACCTTTCACGAGGCAGGAGAAAAAGAAGCAAGGATTATACAAATTCTGTTACACATCCCCCATATACACTTACACACACACACACACACACACACACAGAGCAAACATACAAACAAACGAATCCACAAAATCCCCAAAACCAGAATATGGTAGGCCCAGTTTGGGTCTTTGCTATAATCACTCTGGAATCTAGACATTTTGGAGAACCCACAAGAAGACTCTTTGAATGAAGTCTTGTAAGGAAGTATCCATCTGAAGAGATAAGAAAGGCAGGCTCTCCCAGTGTTAGAGAGGAAGCACAATTTTATAGATAGTATGTCACTATCAGTCTTCAGCTGAGGGTTGAGTCCAAGTTCAAAGGAAGGGAGACTGTGGGTAAAAAATGAGTTGACTTCTTCTCACAAAAAGTGAAATGTGATGATGGGAGCACTGGGCAGCTCTGCACAAGGACCCCTGTAATGAGGGTGAGGGATTCTTCTGAGCAGACCGGCCTGGATACTTCTGTCTGCAGCGGGCATGGCCTCATGTCAGCACAGGGCTCTGATGTCTTGTGAGTCCCATAGCATTGGCAGAAGTGGGTGTCAGGGACCCCACAAATAGGAGCAGATGTGGCGCTATAGTAGGAGACTTTGGGACCATTAGAGGCTATGGTGCCGCCCTCTCCCCAGAAAGCCAGGGCTGGAGCAGGAGGGATGACAGCCTGTATCATGTAGCCCGTATAGGTGAACCCATGTGAGACCATCCAGGAAACAGCCAGGAGTGGGCGAAACCAACGTTAAAAGAGAGCAGGGTGGAGGGTCCTGTATCTGTGCAGGTCCCCCGAGAAGCAGGCATCGCACCAGGTGAGATGTTAAGGGACCGACTGAGGACAATACCTGCGAAGGGAAAAAGATGGGGCCGGCGAAGGCAGGGAGAGCCTTCAGACTGTGCTGCATGCCCAATCCCCATGAAGGAGAAGTTAAATAGGAAGAGTCTCGAATTGCATGACAGTCCTCAGAACGCATCGGCCAGGCTGAGGGGAGCTCTGGAGCCAGGATCGAGGAGCCCTGGGTCCGGCCATGCCCAGGAACTCTGTCATGCTCAGTCGCTGGCTGGGCGCAGCCCATGGGAAACATGGCCGTTCACGACACATGTGTGATGGTAGCCCCACAGAGGCCGCGGTTGGAGCCGTCAGACAACCCTGCTCCTCTCTTCATGACCACCACAGTCCCATTCTGGCCAATGGTGCCACCACAGAGAGATATATGTCACAGTCCGTGAGGCCTGTGTGACCTACATGGAGAAACTTGGGTTGCAAATGGTTACACATTGTAAAACTCTTTGGAGCTCAAAGAGTTATACTCATAGTTATCTGGGCTCCTTTCTCCAGAACTATGCCCTTGTTCCCTCTTGATTCCTGTTAACTCTGGTGCATCTATAGTAGATAATATTAGAAGGCATCAAAGAGATTCTGGAGTTACTGATAACTTGTGCAGACATGGTCAGACAGAGAAGTTTGGGCCTCAGAATACCAAAAGATAACAGAATTGTTTGCATTTCTCTAAACGTACATAGGGTTGGCTAGGGCGATCAAAGTGAGTCTATGTGAAGGAACTCAGGTAAAAGAGAAACAACCAACAGCCCAACTCCAGCTGCTCAGAATTCTCCAGCTGTTCAGCTGCTTAAGGAATAGAAAGAATGTTTTACATGCCCTAGCTTTCAGAGCACCACTGAGGGGAAGGTCTTTCAGGGGACTGAAAACCTGACCCAGTATGCATCCGCAATGATGCCGTTTGTCGGGACTGTCAGTTCAAGAATTATTTGTTCAACTGGTGCTTCTGCCAAATCAGGTTGAGCTTGTTCACCAACATACAGCACCTAGGGGTTCCCCCTGGAAGGTATGAGAGGTAAATAATAGGACAGGGGAAAAAAGGAAGTGCCCAGTGCTAGCAACTTACTAAACGAGTTATGTCAAGAGGTGACAACAGCCAAAACCATGAATAGCATCACTGTTAAAACGTTTAGATGAGTTTTTGCCTGACAGATGATTCGCTGTGATTTGAGGGTACCCTGCTTAGGTCTTTAGAGGGTGACATCAGAGTGATTGTGCTGTTTGGGTCATAACCGTATCTACTGGGGCCTTTGTGAAAGCCAGACTGGGGGACCAGATGTATAATGGTTCTCATTTAAACATTCTCAAGTAAATGAATGAATGTGAGGAAATTCTAAGGCAGCTGCTGACTTCTAGCTTCCTATCACCACACTTTTGGTGGTGTTGCCAGGCTTTTCATCCAAGAAGACATTTTCATGGGCACCACCCAGATATCTTCATCTGCTCAGCTCTAGAGGATTCTGGAGCCCACCTAGGTTGTGAGTTTCTTTTAACACAAACTGTTGGACTAGAGGCAACAGCACCTGGATGAACAGAGGTTGTGGAAACACTTTTATTTTTTTTTTTAAAGACTTATTTTTTATTTTGGAGGGGAGGTGGGAAGGAGAGGGACAGAAGGAGAGGGAGAAAGAGACTCTCTGCTGAGCACAGAGTCCAGAGGGGGCTTGATCCCAGGACCCTGAGACCATGACTTGAACTGAAATCAAGAGTTGGATGCTTAACTGACTGAGCCATCCAGAGGCCCCTGTGGAAATCCTTTTCAAACCTGTGATTCCAACCCAAAGAAATGGAGCAATTCTGGTTGAAGAGATATTTGGGAGAGTATCGGAGATTGAGTATAGACAGCATGTCACCCATGCCCATCCTCATTCACTGTGTCTAGTGAAGTCCTCGAGGCCCCTCTTATAGGGCATGTGGCAAAGGAAACAAATGTATTTAGAGTTGTTGAATTGGATGCTCTTGGACTGTATGATTACAAAATGCCACACCATACCTAGCAATCAGAGTTTTCTGGTGAATGTCGATGGCCTTTTCTGACCCGGACTTTAGACTTTAGACTGATAGACTTTAGAGTCAGAAGACTCAGATTCTGGTGTTGACTCTGACACTAGCTTTATAACTTTGGCTAAGAAATTCTCCAAGTTTCACTTTCCTTGCCTTTATGATGGGGAGAATAACATCTCCCTCAAGGAACTCAAAGTGAGTTGCCCACATTGCCTTGGCCAAGAAGGGGTAGTCTTGCCCACACAAACATTCTGACAGCCTTTTGTACCTTGATTCCCAACATCCCCCTCAGGGTTCCTGTCCTTGGCCATTTGCTCTGTAGATACCACTGCAGTCCAATACCAGTGTTTTCTGGGACACAATCCTGATATCACCCTTTGACTCAACCTACCATGGCTAAAAGGCATCAGAGCACTCCTTGGTCTAGCTTTGCAGGATGCTGGCTGCTGGAGAGGAAGGCAGTAAGTGGGCCTCAGACTCTAAGGCCTGCTTGGTTTTTGAACCAGCACAGAGTCGGCCTTCCTACTGGGACTTGGATTTCCAGCACAACCCCAGCTGAAAGAACATGCAGTAACTTCACCCTCCAAACCTTCTGCCAGTTGAAATCAGGCAGCCTGACCCTTCACTCCAAATAAACATCTGTCTTGACTGTAAGCCACAGGGGGAAATCTTTAAGTCTGCAGTGGACAGTCTGCACGGAGAAGACCAATCATTAGCCAAAACCAAAGAGTAAGAAGTTGGGTTCACCCCGAATGAGTCCTGGCTGCATAGAACAATCAGAAAAATCACCAAGGAGAATCTACTCCAGCCATGACGCAACATGGGCTCTGAAGAGGCAAGAGTGGTAGCCTGAGAGTCAGGAGGCCTGGGCTCCTGTCTTGACTTGGTTAGAATCCAGCTGTCACCATAGCTCCTGCCTTCCTCATCAGTAAAATGAAAAAGTTGGATGAAGTCATCCCCTGGTCTTTTATAGGAAAGACTTTACGAATGCAGGGATTGAGTTACATGTATTATTTATTCCTCAGTGGTGCTCCTCCCCCAGCCCCATATGGACCCGTAGGAAAACGGAAGGAAAGCCAAATCTTCCAATCTGGCTTATTTGGGAAAAGAGGCCCTCAGTTCTTAAGAAATTGAGTAGAAGCAACACCTTGGCCTTATCACAATTTATGCTAAATGATGCACTACTGATCTCCATAACACATGTTCTTGTAACTCCTGATCTCAGGAGATAGGCTCCCTTCTGTTCATTGTGAGGGAGTTAGCAGAAGTGAAAGGATGTGGGTAGCAAGTAGTAGGGAAAGCAGGTTCGTCAGGCCCCATCACCGTGGATGCCTGGGAATTCAATCTGGGGAATATCAGATAAGTAAACAAATCTGTTAATGGTAGGAAATGGAGCCCAGCTCTGCAAACTAAGAAGAGACTGGGCCAGATAGTAAAGGCCCCTTTCCTTTCCAGAGGCCATCGTTTCCATCTTCTTACTGATAAGGAAGAAGAGACAGGAGCCTACGTTTTACCTGGAACACGAGGTGGTACTGTAATCGCATGTTCCAAATGTTGAGCAGCCCGACAGGAAACCAGAATAACAGAAATTGGCAGAAGGAAGGTGGGAAAGCAAGAAGTCAGATCCCAGTGATTCCAAAGGAGAGAATCGAAGGAGCCAAAAGGCATATCTCCTCTGGGATCAGCACTGAGAACTCTGGGGTCGGAGGAGGTCCCCAGCCAGTGGGGAATGCCCAGTGGGTCCTCTCCAGAATCTTGCTGGCACCTGCATCCTGTCTCTTAGCCAATCGGGGGAATTTCAGGACAACTCAAACCCATTTTACCGCTGTTTGATCAAATCATTTATGTGAAAAGTCTTCATACTGGGCCTGCCACGTATACTCCTTATATCATCAGGCTTGCTGTGTTTCAGCTTGCCTTCAGAATATTTTAGGGAACCAATAACTAATAATAATGACCATAATCATGATCATCATCCAAATAACTAAGTGCTAGAAACTCTCCCACGCACTTTGAGTATATTTTATCACTAGGGTAAGTATTATTATCACTGTTTTACAGATAAGAAACCTAAAGCTCAAAGAGTTATTTCCTTGAGGTTCCAAGGCTACTCAGTGGTGAAGCTGGAACTCTAACCCAGAATTACTGGCTCCTATATCCATATTTTTCGTAAGCCCATATTCCCAAAGAGGCTGGACGATGCAGACAACATCGAGCAGGGGGCATTCAGTGAGCACTCAATAATTCTCAGATCTCCCACACACGTTCTGTCGATAATCTCATTTAAATATTCATGGAAGCCTACAGTGTAGGTACTATTATTACCATTCTTTTAAAATTATTGTTATTGTTACAGAAGACAATGAGGCTTCAGAGTTTCAGTAATTTACCTGGGATTACACCTGGGAATCCAAGCAGTAGATTTCAGATGCAACCCTGGGCAGTCTGACTTGTACACTCATGCCGTTAGCCACGGGGTTATATTTAGAGAGAACCCTTCCAATTCACGGATCCAGCAACATGTGCTGCGTATTGACAATAATCAGAATTTCCAGGGTGAATCCTGTCTGTTCTGCAAGTTCGATTTCATATTTTACCCGCTTAGGGCTCTTCCCACAAGGGAGATGTTTGGTACCCGGCTGATCACCAAAAGTATGGATCTTGGGGCAGTTGCTTTGCTCCCTGATTCGTGCTTGGGCTAAATAAATAAATAAATATTTACAGCACATCACCAGTAACTTCCCAGGCAAAGGAAATTGTCTTGTGTGGAGTATAATAAGATGATGAGCTTTATCTCCTCACGAAACTTTGTATAAACCTTCCTAAAATCGATCCATGGCCAACTCCACACTCCATCCTGCCAGGCCATGAGCCCTGTCATTAGTAAAGGCCAGGCTCTCAGAACTACGCTGGCTCTTCTACGGAGAGCCTCTGTGTCATAAAGGGCTTTGGGATTTTCCAGCGCTTAATTTCTATTTGACCAAAAGTTCTAATCTGTTCCAGGCCTCCTTCCCCCAGTCACCATGTCCAGACCTCCAACACTTTTGAAAAGGCCCACTAAAGCATTTCTAATGTTCACCTTCATTTCCTTCAGCGAGTTTGGAGGTAAGTTTCCAAGAATCTTATCAGCAATGAAAAATCTTGAGCCGGTTCTGGTGTGATCCGCCCACTTCCCAAATCCCCCACAGACAGGAATCCATTGTAATCTGATTCCAGATTTAAAAAAAAAAAAAAAAAAAAAAACAATGATTCTGGTTCTTCCTTACAAGTAAAGGCAGGGTGCTCCAAGGGCTTCCCAATTTCTTTGTCCTTATCTCTTGTGTAACACGTTATCCATTGCCATTTGAGGAAGAAGTTTCTTTTGCTTCCTTCAACTTTTGTTTACTGTTCATTGTGTTTGTCCCTCTGGATGCTTCCAAATGGCCAAATGCATCTTTCTATAACTATGTTTTTTCTTTTTGAACCAAAACTTGCCCAACCTTTAATTTCCTCGTCCATCAAGCAGTTGGACTAAATTAGGGCCCACAACCTTTTAAATGTAAAAGACTATAGTATTTTAGGATACGGTCTCCATGGCAACAACTCAGCTCTACCCCTGTAGCGTAAAAGCCACCATTGACAATACACAAGCAAGTGGGAATGCCTGTGCTCTAATAAAATTTTATTTATGGTCACTGAAATGTAAATTTCATCTAATTTTCACCTTTCCTGAGATGCTATTTTACCAACCACATCAAAATATCAAAGCCATTCCTAGTTTGCCATTTACAAAATCAGGCAGTGGGCCTAAACTAAATGCTTCTAAATTTCCTCCTTCTTCCAAGTACCATGGCATTTTAGAATTAGAAGTTATCATATCCAGTCACCCTGTGTCCCACAGAAGGAAAGAGTGTCCCTGAAAGGCAAAGGGACTGACCCACACTTACACAGCATGCAGGTGAATGATAGTTTGGGACCATCACGGGAGTCTGTTGGTTCACAGTCTGGGTCACCCTACCACTGCGCCCTGCCTACAGCATGTAGACAGACCTCCTGGGTTCCACTTATTAGCAGAGGAGATCACTTTAAAAAATTACAAGTTATAGGCACC
Organism: Enhydra lutris kenyoni; assembly: GCF_002288905.1. NCBI lineage: Eukaryota > Metazoa > Chordata > Mammalia > Carnivora > Mustelidae > Enhydra > Enhydra lutris. The sequence continues at coordinate 36,572,876 of NW_019154098.1, read as the reverse complement.
TGGGTGGCTAGTCGGTTAAGTGTCCAACTTTTGGTTTGGCTCGGATCTTGACCTCAGGGTCTTGAGATCGAGCCCTGAGTCGGGTTTTCAGTGCAGAGTCTGCTTGAGATCCCCTCTCCCCCTTCCTCTGTCCCTCCTGCTTGTGCTCCCTCTCTCTCTCTCTCTCTCAAATAAATAAATAAATCTTGAAAAAAAAAAGTTACAACTTAGGGTGCCACTCTTTACTCTTTCCTGGAAATTTTATATCCTAGTATTTAAGTGAAAATGTAACTTTGAACACTTTATTTGAATAAATGGATAAAGTACTCACTTCTAATAAAACTCTAAAGAATTTGTGTAGCATATGCTTTTTATCGTTGCTGTTATAGTTTGGGTCAAATTAGACAACGGCTTAAATCAACATTTGTGACACTTTGATTTAAAAAAAATAATTAAGTAAATGTGTCTAGAAATTTCTCTTGGGTGTTTTGGACTGAATATCCACACATAGACACATGAAGAAGGAAAAATTTTGACTTGTCCCCTCAAAGACTGGTAATATTAGCACAACTAAATTAAAAACTACCTTAGATGAGCTGTATGGGACATGCCACCTCTACCCTCCAAGGAGACCTACAAAGGATTAGTGACAAAAGCCTTGTTGTTGCGACAAGACTGAGCCGATCACAGCACAGCCAGCCTGAACTAGGAGGCCTTATTATAAAATCTATCATTCTCCAGCCAGATGGATTGACCAGGCAATAAGATAGGTCATCGAAAATGCCACATTTTCCTTTCTCTTTTCTTCTGCTAAAAATGGATAAAGTGCTTTGGAGAGATATCTGTGTGTGTGCGTGTGTGTGTGTGTGTGTGTGTGTGTGTGTTGGAGGGGGCAAGAGGGCAGCTGTTTTAAAAATTCAATGTTCTCCCTTCCCTTTTGGGTGACCAGGAAAACAGGAAGCTGAAGTTGGGAAAAGAGGGAATTTCATGAAAAAACAGCCTAATAAAACAAGTTTTGAACGGTAGTGGAGGGAGAAGGAGGTGGCCCAGAAAGAGAAGCAATTGTTCCAGCAATTGTACCAGCAATTGTTCCAGCAATTCCCATCTGGAACCTGGCTTACACTTCCTGATTCTTCACACAAAGCCTACAGTTTCTTAACTCCCAGGAGGGTCCCTGCCTTAGCAGCCAGTCCCAGCGAGTGATCCAGGGAGAGACAGTGTCGCCAAGAAAGAGATGACAGACACCTCAGGTAGCTTTGCAGACGGCCCACATCTTTCTGTGGTCACACCGTTGTGAACTGCAGGCTCGCTCACCTTTCTGAACCCTTCCCTGAGGCTGTCTGCAAACCACTGGGAAGAAGAGGGATTAGGGGTTGGAGCAGCTGCAGCCCCAGATGATGCAAACTCAGATCTCCATGTACCAGACATAAGGCTGATCTCATACCTAGTCAGGCCGCGGTGATTCAAGAATTCAGCAAAATGACCTGAAACCCCCAGTCAGGAGACTGGGATACATTCTTATACGTAGAACCTGATTTTACAGGTGCTAAACCATTACCCCTCTACTCCCCAGACCTTTGGAGAGCTCAAGGCTTTATTCCACAAAAGGAAGGGATCCAGGCTTACTTTGCAGAGTTAAGAAATGATTGGCTTAGTTTTTTCTCTAGGGCCAAGAGGCCCTTGGCCTTGGTTTACCATCTTGAATGTGGTGGCCTGCCTTCTCTGTTCCCTCAGCCACACGTACCACCCAGTCAACACCTGGAAAGTAGAATCTGGGCACCTCACATCCATTCAATCAGAAGTCCTAGATTTTTTTTTTTTTTTTTTTTTACTTTCTGCTCACCTGGCTCCATTTTTGGATGTATTTGACCCCTCACCTCTCAGTGCTGTCTTCCTTTTCCTACCCACTTTTGATCTGGGGACCATGATTCATGTTTGTTCATCCATTTATTATGTGTTCTGCCACCAGTGCTGGACCCCACCGTGTGCAGACATGGCGCCAATGCTGGCGGAGAGCAAGATAAAGAAGGTCCCGGGGTGCTGGGGACGGAAAGCTTAGCGATGAACAAGACAGCTGAGAAAGAATACCCAGTACTTTTACAGCCCTTCCACGTGGTGAGTTCTATGAAGGATATCAACTCACTATTTATAGAGAACCTACAAGAGCCAGGCAGGGGACCCAGTGGTGATCCTAAGGAGACCCTCCCACCCCTGTTTTCATGGAAACAGAACATTAATTTAAAAAAAAAATCACACTCATGAATGCCACAAATACAGTCGGAGTATCTAGCAGGGGAACGTAGAGTCCTGGACAGCAGGGGTAGCTTCTAGGAGGAAATGTTGTTGAAGCAGAGACCTGAAGGGAGGGTGGGAGCCAATAAGATGCCCCTAGCATCGGGCGTGTGCTAATTAGCGGCCATTCACTGAATAGTAATAGTTCATATGAAATAAGTAATTTGCATTTCTTTGATAACTCTCTGGTCCTCTGGGTGGGGGTCCCCACTCATATTATTCTCACAATCATTGGCTCTCTGGGAAGAACTTATTGCTAACGTGCTTCTCTCTGCCTGAGCTAATTACTGCCCACAAACGTAAGACCAATAGTTAATTTATATTTTGGCTTCCGGGGTGGATGTCTCACCACTTTGATGAACTTAAACCCAGAGCAGTTCCATCCTTCCTTGGCCTCTGTTTGTACAAGCTGGAAGATTCAACTGGAGGAATCGGCATAGCCTGATGGATTTATAGCAATAGGAAGCTCAGGGAGCGAGCAGGTGCACAGAAATGTGGCCATGTACTCAGGGCACCACTTGGGTCACAAGTCCTCCTCTCCTTCCACTGCTTGTTCTTCAGTGCTCGCTCTCCTGAAACACAGGCCAGGCTCGGGGAGCTCAGAAACACTCCCAAGCCCCAGGAACACAAAGTTCTTGTTTTAGGTCATCTCCCAGGGGGTGTCTCTGAGCAAGCCACTTAGTGACCTATTGTACCTACCTAGAAAGAAGAGTCCTAGGACAGCTCTGAGCTGATGTCCCAGAGCGTGGAGGAGAATCCTCATTAAGATAATTTGAAGGCACTTAGCAAAGATGAAGTTCAGGGTCAGTTCTCAGGGGCTCGTAATAAAAAACCCTTGGAGCTTTTAGGAGAGCTCTTGAGGAAGGGAGGAGATGGGTAGCAGGAGGGGAAGGGAGGGCAGTGCCTGGCCAGGAGACTGTCACCTGTGCTCCCTGGGACAACATGGCCCAGCCTCTTCTCCCATTATTTCACAGCAGTATTTCTGCAATGGGAACAGGCCACAAGATCTGATCCTGCTCAGAGGTCATCCTGCTCTCCTGGGCTTTATTGAGAGGCTGTAATTCACGTCCCAGCCAGCAGGTGGGTGTCCCCTTTGATGCTCGCAACCACATCCTCTGATGGCCATCCTGGGGCCCCAGTTCCTTTTATACATAAGATCTGTGATGATTTGAGGGCCTCACAGAAACTACCCAAACTGCTCAGATGTGAGCTGTAGGAATAAGAATTGTTTTAAATTATCTGCATAGGGGCGCCTGGGTGGCTCAATGGGTTAAAGCCTCTGCCTTCGTCTTGGGTCATGATCCCAGGGTCCTGGGATTGAGCCCCGCACCGGGCTCTCTGCTCAGTGGGGAGCCTGCTTCCCCCTCTCTCTCTACCTACTTGTGATCTCTCTCTGTCAAATAAGTAAACAAAGTCTTTAAAAAAACAATTGTCTGCATAAAATAGCCATGTTTTAGAAATAAAATAGGAAAAGAAGAGGGAAAATACCCATGATTGCATTAACCTAACACACTACTATTCCCATTTTGATGTATTTTTCCCAAATACATTTTTTACTATGCTATGATCATGTGCATTAAAATCAGTGTTCTGTTTTGCTTTATGCTTCTATGTAGTCGTCATAATAATCAATTTGAATGGTTAGATACGGTTCATTGAAACCACAATCATATTTATCTTATTTGCTCCTTATGACTTCATATTTTCTCATACCCAGTTGTCCGGTATGGCTCCGGTATAGGTCCAGGAAAGGGCCCTGAGTCACGTGGTGACTCTGCTGAAGGCTGACTCAAGTCAAGCATGCCTTCTTGGGTATCTGGAGTGAGGCTAATCACATCAGTCAGGCAGCGCTCCATATTGTAGATAATAAGACTGTTCTGGACCCTGGATTTGCAAAGTCAACAGGAATCTTTTCCATTTCTCATGTCTACAGGTTCTTGCTTCATGCTCTCTGCACTTCCTTGAACACATAGTAGATGGAAATGGCCACTCCTTAGTTCCTGGGTTCAAATCACCATTCAAGAGACATTCCTAGACTGACTTCTGTCCTTTAATCTCTACTCCAAATTCCAGAGAGGGAATCTGATGGCTCCATTTAGGACTGATCTATCTCTCCTCTCTTCTGTCAAATACAAGCTAGGAGGTAGAGCCACTTGGTACCTACTAGAGGTCTACAGTGTTTCTACGATGAACACTGGGTCCCAGCCCCTATCCCAGGCCATCCTTCCAGCTGTGCCCTGCATCCTGTTCCTTCTCAAAGTTGTGACTCCTGCAACCATCCCAGCCCTCTCTTAGGTCTCTGTTTTCACATCATTCATGTCATTTTGGGGATCAGAAAACATGTGCTAGTATCTTTTGACTTCAATAACAAACTTCCCGGGGCGCCTGGGTGGGTCAGTGGGTTAAAACCTCTGCCTTCGGCTCAGGTCGTGATCCCGGGGTCCTGGGATCGAGCCTCGCATCGGGCTCTCTGCTTGACAGGGATCCTGCTTCGTCCTCTCTCTCTCTGCCTGCCTCTCTGCCTACTTGTGATCTCTCTCTCTGTCAAATTAATAAATAAAATCTTAAAAACAAAAAACAAACCAAAAAAACTCCCAAAAAACAAAAAAAACAAACTTCCCTTGGCTCCATGTCTTTCTCCATTTAATACCCAATCCCTCTGCTCCTATTAGCTGATAAGATTCTCAGAAGAGTTATCTCTTTTGCTGTATCCATCTCCTCATCTTCCATTTTCTCCTCAGTCAGTCCCTTCAGCTGGACTTCATCCTTCTAGTCCCACTAAAATTACTCTGGTGAAAGTCACCAAAACCTCTATCTTGGCATATTTCTACTCTCCTCTATGCCAGCCTTTCAGAAATATTCCATACACCACTCCTTTCTCAAAATATTTTCTCCTCTTGGACTTGAAGTTACCACATGTAGCAGATGCTCTGGTGTGTCTCTCAGACTCCCCCAACACGGCCAAGCAACTCATTCTTCTGGTTGATAGCTTGAGGCTCAGCCCAGCTCTGGGAATTGCTCTCAGATAAACAAACTACCTTGCCCAAACTTAAGCCCCTTCCCAGGGATAGCCCATACCCAGGGACTGGCTGATGTGAGCTGATGTGAAGGTGCACAGTTCAGGCCGCTTGCCTCAATTTGGGACAACTCTACAGGTCCCTCCCAGCTCCATAACTCTCAGCTGGGCTGGACAGACTAAAGCTATTGCAGCATCACATCTTAATTTCTCCCTCTGCCCAATCCTGCTTCCCTCATTTCCTTAAACATGTCGTTCCTGAAATCTCCTGAATCTCCATCTCAGGATTTCTTTCCATAGGACCTGACCTAGGAAAACAAAGTCTCCTGATTTTCCTCTTACCTCCTTTTCCGCCACCTGGATTTCTTCCAAGTTCATTGCTGTACATCTTCATTCCTGGTTTCTTCTCTGCCTCAACAACTTAAAAAAAAAAACACAAAAACACAAAAAACCTTTTTCTTTCTTCTCCTCCCTCCCTCTGATCTCTCTTTAGCCTTCTTCTTTGCTGTGTTTGTATTATCTGGTTGTTACACAGGTGTTAAATAGAGAACTGATAAGACAGCAGTCCCAGTCTACCAGTTTTCTTTAGAAATCACCACATTCTCCAGTGGCTGTACTCGGGTTGTCTGAAGCTAAGGGAGAGAAAAACCGCAGGATGGATTTTATCCGCTGGGTCAAATGAAATGAGTGTGGCAATATTTATTCTTCCATACTTGGTTAAGTAAATAGTATTAACCCCTGAGCGGACGTGATAAATAAAATCAAACCAGGGATGGTGAAATTATGCACTTAGCTGCTATTCTGTTTTAAGCGCATCTCATTCTTTCTCTTAATTCTGTAATATAGAATTAGATAGAATGACAGACTTACAGAATTCTATAGAATTCATTTCTATAATAAAGAAGAAAAGGACCAAAAGTTTGAATTTGCAATGGCTGTAAATTTCCAGTGGGGCCAGGGGACATAGAACACTTTGTCACAAAGAACTTCCCAAGCTGAGGCATCAAGAGGAAAGCAGCTTTCTGGACTATTATGTACAAATGAAATCACATAGCAAATTAGGAAATATCCGTTACCTACGTAGCACTCACGTGCTCTGCCCATTGCAAGTATGCGTAAAGGTCGCGTGGATCTCTTTGCTCTGGCCAAAGCACCATGGTTATGTAAGATGCTAACCTTAGAAACAGCTGCATGAACAGTATAGGGGAAGTCTCTGCATTAGCGTTGCAACTTTTGGGGGAATCTAAAATTAAAAGTCTCAGGAATATCCAGTTCAGTCTGTAAGTCCAGTTTGATTAGTCCCTCTGTGATGCTGAAACTGGGTATTGGATGACTCCAGCCATTTCAGGCTATTGCTGTGAATACTGAAAGCAGAGAAAAAGGTCTTCACGCAGCAGAAAGCTCTCATGATCTCACGGGAAAGGTGGAGGTGTCCTCAGGCCCGCTTACAGCAGCTGTGCACAAAGATACTGAAAGGACTGGAAGCTGCTGAGAAGTACCGTCCATAGCAGGCAGTGCTAGAAGGAAAAGTACTGATAAGTGCCCAGCTGGCCAGGGACATTTGGCATACAGGCAAACAGAACCACATGTTTCATGGAGTGTGACTGCATTATAATGCATTTCAATGGAGGACATTCATGAGGATATTCTTGGATGACAAAGAAAGGGTGAAATTATTTTTGTCTCAGACAGACCATGCTTCTTAGAAGGTCCTGCCCAGCTCTGCTCACACACTCTGCACCCAGGAGAAGTGCAGTGGAGAAGGAAAAACATGGGCTTTGGAGCTAATATCCCACACCACCTGACCTTGGGCAAAGTTCTTCATCCTTTTGAGTCTTCGTTTCTCCATCTATAACATGATAGATAATCCTACACAGGTTGCAGTGAAGATTCTGTATTAAAAATCTTTATAAAACAGGAAGCCTGGCATTCCAAGGGCATGAAGGGTTCAGGAGGTGACAAACATTTATTTGCACACCTGACTGTGTGAGATTTAGGGTTGATGCTCAGATCAGCTGTGGCAATTTGGGGCTCCCTTGCTGTGTGATCTCTGGGGATAGGAAGAACTGATATGGGTCAGGTCAACAATGTTGTCAAGTTCCAATGATGACGGTAAAGCTTATGGGCTGAAGAGCAAAGAGGTTAGGAGCCCTGGCATTTTTGTGGTCTTGGCTTGACTCTGAGTCATCCTCCCTCTGCATTCTTTCTTACCCTTGAAGTTCCCATGAGGCTGTCAGAGTAGATGGGTCTGGGACTGCCATTACTCTCCAGCTCTAAGATGGTGGTGGGTTGTTCATACCAGCTCTCTTCTGAGCCTTCAGAAGAAGCACTCCTCCTTTGGATTAATTGTTTCTGACCCTTTTCACCGTAAGAGTGATAAGATCCAGGGAGCCATGGAAGCCATTAGCCTGATTTTAACTGAGGTCAAAAGAGACCTCTCTGCTCTATGAAGTCCATCCCCATTCGTCAGAGCCAAAGGCTCCAGGTGGTCATTTGGCGCCAATGTCTGGAACAGAGTCTTACCTGCAGAGTCCTTCAGAATCCTCAATGTGGAAAGAAGTAGAGGGTTCTTTCCTGACTAACATGGTTCCTTGAACTTCATCAATCTACAGATATTACTTGATGTCCTAGAATGGTTATCTTTTTGCTGTTTTTTAGGACCTGTCCACATCCCTGGTTTGGGCTGAGCTCTGGTTTACCAGTGTTCCCATTCTATCCTCTAAGTCTTGCTGCAAAGAAGCTTGTCCCAGCCTCATGTTTTGTGTCTATGATATAATGCCCTGGCAAGAAGTGCATACCCTATGCCTTAGAAAGCTAACTGTTCAAAATGGCTCAATAGACAAGGACTGACAGTCAAAGAAGAAAGTGCCAGATATAATGAATATTCATGTACGTAGATGTCTTATGGATCCAGATGTTACTGAACACACAGTGGCCAAGCATATTTTCCCTGACTATGGAAAGCATTGGCAATTTAGAGGAGTTGCTCAAATTCTTTGGAAAGTACCTATCATTTCCCACTTCTCACTTTGCTACTGATTTCCCGAGTCCCTGCTCATATGCCCTTACCTTCTCCACCTCCTTCTGGGACTTAGAATTGAGGTCAGGTCAATCACTTCCCAACATGCTTAAAACCAATTCTCAGCTGCCAGGCTCTCATTTCTGATCACAAATGTATGTCATCTTTTCAGGTCTAAACATGATAATAATAATAATACGTAAGATTTTGTTGATAGCAGTGTCGTGGTACTGTGGAACCGTCTGTAAAAAGAGGTCAAAATCCAAATGCACTGGCCATGAAGTTGTGATTCTTGTTTCCTCTGGAAACTGCTGACATTCAAATTATTTCTTTTGAAGAAGGATGGAACAGGTTCCCATTCATTTATCACCTTGCCTCTCCCCTGTCAGATCTATCCTTGTCAATGTCCACAGGTATCTCCTCCTTATGTTAGTGGCTTCCTCAGCCCTGTCAGTTCCTTTCACTTGCTCTTTTTCCTTCACGTTCATCCTAACAGTATCACCCCTGCCTCTTCACTGAGCATAGTTTCTGAGATCTTTGGCCTTCCAGATACTCTTGCCATCACCCACCTCCCCCTGACCCGTGGGCACCATGATAACTAGTCTGGAAGGGGTAAGTAAATAGGCTTTTCTCTCTCTCTCTCTCTCTGAGAGGCAAGTGTGGATAATGATGGAGGGAGTCAGGAATTCTATTTCAGCCAAGCAACAGGCAATTGTCAGTGCACATTGAAAAGGTGAACCCAGAGAGCCTGAGTAACTCAGGTTTTGATCTCATAGTCATGAGTTCAAGCCCTGTGTTGGGTTCCATGCTGAACATGGAGTAAGAAAGAATGAAAGAAAGAAAAGGAAAGAAAGAAGGAAGGAAGGAAGGAAGGAAAGAGAAAGAAGGGAGGGAAGGAGGAAGGAGGAAAGGAAGGAAGGAAGGAAAGAGAGAAAGAAAGAAAGAAAGAAAGAAAGAAAGAAAGAAAGAAAGAAAAAGGAAGGAAAGAAATCTGAACCCTATAAAAGGCTTTAGAGCATCCAACCCCACAAGTGTAAAATCAATCTATGGGAGAATCCAACTACAAACATAAAGAAATCATTTTGGTTTTTGTTAAGATGATAAGAATAGGGGAAAATGGACAGAACATGCTTGTCTTTAGCATTCCTTTCTTCACCTTCCCATATCCACTCTTCACAAGATTCAGAGCTCTAGCTTAACTCCATTCTGCCTGCCTAAAAGCTGGACCAGTGGGATCACTTTCACAATGGAAACAGAGACTCCAAACATGTGGTAGTGTTTGAAACAGAGGAACAGGTTCCTAATGGAGAATTTAAAAGATCCTAAGTGTTGATTTATTTGAATTAAATATGGACCATGAAGATGGGAACCAGGCTTTCCTAGCCTACTTAATTATCGCATGCTGACTGTTGCTGATATCTTCTATGTAGCAAACCAGCCCAGGGAAGGTAACAAGTTAGACACATGTAGAGACATTCCAGGGTACCAAATCATTAAGGTGGGACTTTCTGAATCTTCACCCATTTTCATCTTGTTTCCCCAATCTTCAGATGGGTGGATGGCCAAATAAATGCAAGATTCCAGGTGCTAGGGAGAAAAATATGGCTAAGCCACATTTCTGCCCCTGCAGAAAGCCGGCATTTTCATGAGAACAGATTCAAGAGAAAGAGCTCAAGACAGGACAACCACAGGAAAAGTAGAAAGAGAGATGACCAGAAGGAATAGATGTACTGGAGGGTTCTCTGCTCCAAAATATCCCAAGCCCAGCTCAGGGAATCTTGGGTTCTGCCCACCTAAGCCTCCAGAGATTCCTGGGTGGGGTGAGTGGGGGAAGAGGTGGGGTCGGGTAGAGTCCCAGCTAGTTTCTTCAACTTTTCTGGGGGAAAATTCTCTCAGGGAGGCCACTTTCTCACTTTCTCTTTTTCCCATTCAACCATGTGAATTCATAGACATCCTGGCCTCTGAGGCTTGCTGTGATTCTGCTGGGGGTCGACTGACCCTCTCCTCAACACCTAGAGTTCTCAGAAGACACCAGGGCATCTTTCAAGAACATTCTATATGAAAGCTGAGCATCTCAGTAAAATAACAACCCCGTCTTTCCAGTTGTTCAAGGTAAAACCCTGGGGTCATCCTTGACTCCTTCCTTCTCTCACATTGTACCTTTAATCAGCAATATCCTTTTGGTTCTACCTCCAAAATATATACTGAATCTGATGTCTTCTTTCCATTGTTACCACCTTGACTAAGCCACCATCATTCCTCTTTTGGATATTTGTAGAAGCATCCTAACTGGTTTTCTGACATCATTGTTGTCCTTCTACAATCTATTCTCAACACAGATGTCAGAAGGATCTCACCACTCCTCTGCCACAAATGCTCCAATGCCTTTCATGTTACTCAGAGCAGAAGTCAAAGTGCCACAGGGTCATGACCAGCCCAACCCAATCTTGCTGACTTATCTCCTCCTTCATGGCCTCACCAGCCTCCTTCCCATTTCTTGGAAACAATAAGTACACTTCTGCCTCAAAACCTTTCCCCATGTTCTTCCCTTGGGTAAGACAATCTTCCCTCAGAAACCAGCCCAGCTCCTTTCTCACTTCCCTTGTGACTCCATTCCAATGTTGCCTAATCAGTAAAGCCTTCCTTCATCACCTTCCTTCACCACCTCCCTGACCATGATTTCTTGTTCTCCTTAGCACTTATTACCTAACATATATTTTGGTATTTGTATTTGGTTTGGTTTTGGTAGTCTTACCCACAAGAATGCTAGCTTGGTGAAGACAGAGATTTTGTCTACTTGATTTACTGCTGTATTTCCAGGGCCATGGACAGGAGGCACCTAGGAAGTATTTTTGAATGGCTTAAGTGAATAGACATTCATTGGGACACTGTAAGGTACAGTGAATTATGATAATCTAGTATGATGTATGAAGTAGAAGTATGATAATCTAGATTTAGAGTAATCTAGATCTACAACCCTGGTTTTCAAACCTTCCTTAGCCGTGGAATCCCTTCTTTAAGTGAAACAAAAGGGTCGAAGAATGAAGGAGAGTAGAGGCCCATTCATTGCTCTCCCTTCCCACTCCCTGAGGAAGTCCCCAGCATGCTGTGGCTGAACCCACAATGGTCTGAGGAGTACAATTTGAAGACCAGGGATCTAGGAGATAATTTTAATATTGTGACTGTTTGTAGTGGTTAAAAAATTATTTGTCTTTGGGCTATAATTTGGGCATATATATATATTCTTGCAAGAGGTTCTATAATTAAATACCTTTACTTCAAAAGAAGCTCAATTTGCTTTGTAGTAATCAATTTTATGAGGCGGTCTTCTAGAACACTATGTGGTGAAAAGCAGGGACTTCTTGTGATGGTATTTTGGCAAGGTCATTGAGGTAGAACCCAGGAGAAAAGTTTACATTTGACCTTTTGGTCATAGGCAAAGAATCAGAAACCAAGGTATTTGTGTTCCAATAAACTCTCATGAAGTAGCCATCTTGGGCCAGGCTAGGTGCTGGAAACTCAGTCAAGAACTAGACAGAGTCCCTACCCCATGCAGCTTCCATTTGAGAGGGCCAGATGGATAGTAAATGCATACACAGAACATGAATTGCTGATTTTCAGTTAGCACTGCATTGTTATAAAGAAAGGAAATCAAGACCATGTCATAGAGAATGATGGGATCTATCAAATAATTGTAGACTTACTCACTAATTGTTCAAAAAATTAATCAGGCTAGTTTCCATACCTCAAAACTGAATAGTAAAACTTCATGTTCAGAATGATTGCCCAGAAAGCCAGACAAATTATTTCCCTTATGCCTTTTAAGAAGGAAATGAAAGAAAATAGGAAAGAGAGAGGAAGGAAGGAGAAAGGGAGGGGTAAAACTATGTTCTAGAAAAATTTCCTGCAAGGTTGAAAAAATTCAGTTAACCAAAGCATGCCGCTCCTGAAGAATTCCAGCCAGTCAAGGATTTGTTGAACCAATTAAAACTGTATCTTATTACTTTGGCTATTTAGATTGAAAATCTAGGAAATAGTGCTTGTGTTTATTTTTATTTCCTGATTTTTAAAAATTACTTTCTCTCTTTAATAGAGGAAATCCTGGTGTGGTTTTTATAAATGTCATTTCAATTTCAAGTATATCTCATTATTTAATCTAACTCCTTTTAGATTTACAAATAACATCCTAATCATCCATAGTCTTTATATAACTGGAAAGAATCATGTCTGCAAAAGTGACACATTTGTAAAAGTGACGATCTTTTTTAGATCTCTTCTAGATCGATTCACTTTTTTTTTTTTATTTAGTTGTCAGATAGAGAAAGAGCAAAAGCAGCGGGAGCAGCAGGCTCCCTGCTGAGCTATGATCCTGATGCGGGACTTGATTCCAGGTCCCTGGGATCACAATCCAAGCCAAAGACAGATGCTTAACCAACTGAGCCAGCGAGGCATCCCTAGATCAATCCAATTTAATTCAAATTGATTCACGTTATTGGTGACTTTGAAAAGATTTGAAAACACATACTAAACCATACAAATTGCTTTCATTTTTCTTGACTGACAGATAAAAGACAAAGGCATCCTTCTCAGAACAAATTCAATTAAATTGAATATGACATGGGTCTGCATGGTTTAGATGCAATTCCCTTCCCATCCATAAATATAGCTTTTAAAGCCAAGGATAAAAAACATGACAGGGACATGAGCTGATATTTTTCAAAGCAAATTTCTGTCATACTGGGATTTGTGGAGAAAACCAAGTGCTTGGTCACAGTAGAGGCATTCTGGAATGTTCCTAGATGGTGGTGGTAACACTAACATAGGAAGATCTAAGATCAGAACAGTGTAACCAGTAAGTTCTAGACTTTTTAAAATGTGGTTCCAAGAGATGCCTGGGTCATAACTGGAAGTTGGTTCACCTTCTCCTCCACCATCAGACACCCTTGTAATAATTGCTAACTTCTGAGTGCACAGTAGGTGCCACTTGTTTTATTCATTGTCTCATGCAACTGCCTTGCCAGGTGTGAACCATTAGTATACTCACTTGCAGATGCAGAAATTGAGGCTCAGTTGGATAATTTGGACAATCTCACATACTAATAATTGAAGGAATTAGGAGGCCAACTGAGGCAAGTGGCTTTAGCAGCTGCATCCATAAAAACTCCACTTTAATCTCATTGCGTGTTGGCATCTCTTGTAAAATTTTGTTAAAAGAGAAAAAAAACATTGTGTCATTAACACAAACCACCTCCTTCCCCTACTAAGTTTGAAGACCACCCACTTAAGAATAATCAGAACGTCTCCACTCACTGCAGCGGTACCTTGCAAATAGGGGTTAACGGTAATCTCCAAAGGGAGGCAAAAATGTCCTGGGGAGAGGTCTTGGAGTCTTCTCACTGAGCCCAGATCCCTGAGAAAATAATAACAAAGAGGAGACAATGGCAGTAATTAACAACACCCATCATGTGTTGGGTGTTTGCTCTGTGCTAGGCATTAAGGCCATATTCCAAGTATGTTATGTGGATTATCCCAATTGATTCTTCCCCAAACCTTCTGAGGTCAGTACTACTATTATTCTGAATTTTAAGAGGAAGAAACTCACACTTAAGCCCTGTGCCCTGCTCAAGGTCATGCAGGACTCCTATGTGACACATATTTGAAACTTCATCTATCTGATTGCAGAACCTGTGTCCTTAACTCCTAAACTCTATATGGCCCAAAGTCAGACCAAGTTGTGCCATGAAGAGTTGGGGTCAGGTTAATAGCCTGAGTCCAAAACAGACAGATACGAGCCTGCTAAGAAAGTGGAGTAAGGTATAGCAGCTCAGAACGTGTATTCATCAATGTATGGATTCAATCTATTATTCAATAAGTATTGCCTTATTTTATTTTCCTTTATTTTTAGTATTTCCTTTTTTTTTTAATTAAGTTTTCATTTTAATTCCAGTATTGTTAACATACAATGTTATATTAGTTTCAGGTGTACAACATAGTGATTCAGTAATTCTATACATCCTCTGTGCTCATCACAATAGTGTGCTCTTTAATCCCCACTTCCTATTTCCGCCATCCGCCCCCACCTCCCCTCTGGAAACCATTCATTTGTTCTCTATAGTTAAGAGTCTGTTCCTTAGTCTGTCTCTCTGTCTCCTTTTTTTGTCCCCCTTCGCTCATTTGTTTCGTGTCTTAACATGCACACATGAGTGAAACCATTCGGTATCTGTCTTTCTCGGACTGACCTATTTCACTTAGCACAATACGTTACTGCAATCGCAAGATTTCATTCTTTTTTACGGCTGGGTAATATTCCATTTTATTCCCATATGTACTACATCTTCTTTGTCCATCCATCTTTATCCATTGATGGACACCTGGGCTGCTTCCATAATTTGGCTACTGTAAACAATGCTGTTATAAACATGGGGCTGCATGTATCCCTTTGAGTTAGTGTTTTATTCAACACATATTTCCTGCGTGCTCACTATTGGTTAAGCTGAGCTGGTTCTGCTCCTGAGCTCTTTAATTCGTTCCTCAAACATGTACTGAGTGCTTCATCCTGGAAGATAAGTAAGTCCCTGTCCCCAGAAGCTCCAGCCCACCAGAGAAGTTGTGTCGACAAATCTCTAAGAAAATAATCACTAACTCAGACAAACAAACCAAGCCCCACCGACCAAACCCCACTGCTTTCTGGATGGCTTTCTTCCCATTGATGGAGCCTGGTGTCTGAAGGAGTTACCCCCCTCTGCCTATGTATTTGCAAACTGATTTCAGAACTCTTGCTATTGATGTAAGTTGCTAATGGGGACCGATCTGTGGGAGATAGCACTTTTTTTCAAAGATTATTTATTTGTTTGAGAGAGAGGGAGAGAGAGAAGGAGAGAGAGAGAAAGAGAACATGAGCTTGGGGAGGGAAGGGAAGAAGGAGAGAGAGAAGCAGACTCCCCGCTGAGCAGGGAGCCTGAGTCAGGGCTTTATCCCAGGACTCTGGGATTATGACTTGAGCTAAAGGCAGCTGCTTAATGACTGAGCCACCCAGGTGCTGGGAGGCAGCACCTTTTCACTCATTTGTGAGTTCTGGATACTCAAAAGTAGACCCAGATCTTAGGGGAGGGGATGCAGCCCCAAGCTGTTGTGCACAGGGAATTGACAAGAGTTAGGGCTGGTGAATGAAAGGAAGGCGGGCTGTGCAGATGGGGTTCGGGGTGAGACTCACGCCATGACAGGCCAGACGTCTAAGGAGGCTCTCTGAGGACAGGGAATGGTTGGGAGAATTTTAGGACACTTTTGCTTTTAAGCTGCTGCTGATATCATGCTTGGGGGCAATTTAATCCTCCTCCCCCCGCACAAACTTTAAGTAAAAGCTTGATATGTCGGTGTTACTGGAGGGAAGCGGAGGGCAGTGCCCCTCTGAGGACCCAAGAGGCAGCAGGAACCTGGGCGCAAACCTACTATGGGACCTGCAGCCCCCAAGTCCGCTCAGAAACCATGAGGAGGGAGCTTGACTCGCCAGGCGACAAGGAGCACATGTGGCTTGGCAGTGGCTGCAATGGGACTAGAGGCGGGAGGGCAGACTTAGCCACTAAGTCAGACGCATCTTGGAAGTCTAACTGACTCCAGACTCTACACCTGGGGGTGAGGGGAACTTCCAACATGGGGTCTTCCTCGGCTGGGCTGCGAAAAGTAAGTGCAGCCCCGCAAAGACAGGGGGCAGGAGCATTCTGGGCAAAATGGAGAAGCAGGAACAAAGGCTTTGGCCAAGGATCAGCTCAGTCTGCGGGCGGAGGAGGCAGGTGCTCTGCATGGCTGAGTCTGGGCCAGGGTGGGGGACAGGTGGGAGGAGGCCAGCGCCCAAGGCTGAGCATCCTGGGGAAGTTGGTTATTCATTCACAGGCCCTGGTTCCTAAATGTTCTTTCATGATGGAGTTCCCACAGGCTTTGCTGAAATGAAAAAATTATGGACAACTGCGTCATTTAAAGAACTTTTTTTCTCCCTTACATTATGTCTATTTTTTTACCGTTTGGCTATAACGACCTTTCTTTCATGAAAAAGCAGCCATCATTAAATAGTTATTGTTTCAAATGACTTACTTAAGGAAAGAACAAGTTGGCAGCTCTACCTGGCTCTCCACTATTATTTTATTTTACTATTTATCTTATTTCGCTTTGCCTTAGTTTCTCCTCAAGTGCCCTATAGAACCCAGATGTTTGGGAACTGGGGTCCAGGGGAATCGGGAGGAGTTTAGCAAGAGAGTGACACAGATCTGCATTCTGGAATGACAACGGGTCAGGAGATCTCAGCCAAAGGAGAGGTAGGTGGTAAGGCGGGATGGACAGAGCAAAGGCAAGAAATGTGTGGGAGGTACAGCTCTAGGAGCTGAAGGGCCTGTCTTGTTCGTCTCTAGGTTCCTGATGTCTGAAGTCCTGCCTGGCCCAGCTGATGACCACGCCTGCTTGCTGACCATGGACAATCTTGGAGATTGGTTGAATGCAGGAAAGGAGGGACAGAATGGGTGGCTCGTGGTTCCTGGCCAGTGTGGCTGGGTCTATGATGAAGCCCACAGCTAAAGACGGAGGAAAATAGGAAGACAGGCAGGACTGGGGGAGATGGTAACTTAGGAGGTGTTGGATGTTAAGGGTTTAGGGGACATCCAAGTGGGGAGGCACAGCAGACAGGCTCATCATAGGTTGGAAGTTCCTGGGAGGGGTCAGGGCTGGAGCTGAACTTGAGATCATGCCCTAGGACCCTGCCAGCTGGGGGAGAGGGAGGGAGCGCTACCGAGTGATATCCTCTGAAGTGACTGTAAGCCGGCAAGCTAAACTTTATAGAACATTCCAGAACACATCAGTGTGGGAAACACCTGCTCTCCCGTTTCATCTGGAAGTACAACATGGTAATATGGTATCATTGGTGATATGTCGGGACTTTGGGATGTACTCTACCATCCTTGTTTCAGATACTCAAAATCTTCATTGATATATCTATGACACACCCAACATCCTGTAGCAACTTCAGTGTTTCCTAGTTTTGCTTATTATGAATTTCAGAGCTTGAATATACACAAAAGTCTTCCAAAAGATGATAAAATATTCTAAATAATTAAGTTTATACATCGTAGGCTTTATCAGACACATAGTTTGAGCAGGTTAGAAAAAAAAAATTGGGATTGTGGGGCTGCCTGGGTGGCTCAGTGGGTTAAGCCTCTGCCTTCAGCTCAGGTCATGATCTCAGGGTCTTGGGATCGAGTCCCGCATCGGGCTCTCTGCTGGGCGGGGAGCCTGCTTCCTCCTCTCTCTCTCTCTCTCTCTCTACTTATGATCTCTCTCTGTCAAATAAATAAAATTTAAAAAAAAAGTTTAAAAAAAAATTAAAAAAAAATTGGGATTGTTCTGTCCTCCCAAATTCAGACTCTCTATAGGTTAACCTGGCTTCTTCAAGGTTGATGCAATATTTATTCTAACCTGCCTTTACTGCAAAACTTAGAGGCAAAAAATAAACAAGTTCATAAGCATTCGGGGTGGGAATGAGGAAGGACAGGTTGTTTGGAGCACTCAGCGTTGGACGAGCCCTGTGCTTGGCGCCTGGAATAGGCTTTCTCCCTGAATCTTGCCACATGCACTTCGGGGCAGCACCATTTAGCCCTTACAAATGAGGGAACCGAGAACCTTCCAAACTTGTCCTCGTCGCATGCTCAGTAAAGTGGTAGAGATTAGGTTGGAACCCAAATACGTCTCTCTAAAGCCCTTGGAAAATCCCAGCCTATACTCTGATTTCACATTTGCTATTTGCCTCGGGTCCTGTTGGTCAAGCCCTGAATCTAGACAGAGCTGTGCCTTGGGCTTATTAGGGCTTGATGTCAACGGTCACCAGGAAGGAATCCTTTCCCCAAATCCTCCACCATCTGATTATCCTACTGCACTCGAGGAAAGAGGAGATGGACAGAGAGAAGAAAATCAATGGAACCCAGCGTGTTTACATCCCGACAGCTCTGAGCCAAGAAGGCAATGCTCAGCCTATTAGGACACCTTGATTGTCATTGGGCCAGGAGACCCACAGAGGGCACCCGGATCAGGGCAGAGGTGACCTGTCCAGGCAGATAACCTCCTCACAGAGGTCACTGCAGGAGCTCGGAGGGACCCCAGGCAGCGATGGAGAAGCTGGGTCACCACTCAGCATGCAAGCCAGCCACCTTGGCTCACTCGGCAAAAGAGCAGGGGAGGGAAGAGGTTTTTGGAGAAATTAAAATGAGGCATGCAGCCAGCATTTGGGGAAATACTGAAGACCTGGGCTCCAATACAGTAAAACCTATTGCTGAGGGCTTATTCACTCAACTCTTCAACAAATATTTTTTGAGTGACTGTTTTGTGATGGACGCCGGGGCCACTAGAGGTGAGTAAAACAGACACAGGCTCTTGCCTTTGTAAAAGCTTATCATCTGGACAAGAGGGCACAGACTAAACAAATCCGAACTATAAAACTACCAGTTGGCATCATTGCTTTGTGGGGAAGGTGGTGTCAGAACTTCGGGAGTCTTCTGTTCAAACTGCCATCTTGGGGAGGCCATTCGGTGGGGGATAAGTCCCCCAGCAAGAATCAGCTCGCACAACCTGGGCACTAACAGGTCTAGAAGAGACCTTCTACCTCTCGTGCTGCTCTCAGGCAAGTATGCAGGTTGGAGGAATGTTCATGAACATGAGGGTAGTAGATGGCTAATTGTTTAAGAATATTCATGCCTCGGGGCGCCTGGGTGGCGCAGTGGGTGGAGCATCAGATTCTTGGTTTCAGCTCAGGTCATGATTTCAGGGTCGTGAGATCGAGCCCCATATCAGGCTCTGCACTCAGCAAGGAGTCTGCTTAAGACTCTCTTTCCCTCTCCCTCTTCCCCTTCCCCTCTAAAGTAAATAAACAAATGTTAAAAAAAATAAAAAAGAATATTCCTGTCTTCCCTTCCACCTCCATGGTAAGAGTACAGTTCCCTCACCCTTGACTTCAGGATCAACTGTGACTTGGCTCGGTCAGTGGGCTGCTAATAGTTAAAATGCAAGCCCAGACGGCTGGGATTGCCCTTCTGCTCCTCAGTCAGGCCATGGAAAGAGCCTTCCCTTACAGCCACTGCCCCTTTGGCTTGGACCCCAGAGAGAACACACAGACGGTTAAACCCAATCCACAGGAGAAGCCCAGTCCAGCCGGAGCTGGAGCTCAGTGCCGTCACCGCTGAGTCACGCAGACTTGGGAGACGCGCAGACTTGGGAGCATGAGAAGAAAGGCCTGCAGTTGGAAGCCATGAGGTTTGGGGTGGTTTGTTACACAACAGTATGTGGCAATCGCTCATTGATACAACCGTGAGCAGTGCCAAGAGGTAGTTGGGAGAATTAAGCTCCTCTTACTCAAGCTATCCCAAAACAAACAACCCAGCTGAAAACAATGGGTATACTATGCAAATACAGCACCCAGGGAAAAAAAAAAAAAAAAACCCTCCCTTAGCAACTGCCTTCCTACCATATTCCAGCTCTCAGCTCCCACAGCAGCTCTGGAGCCGCCACTGTGGACTAGAGCTTCTGCCTCGGAGAGTGGGCATTGCTGCCTGGGCACTGCCATCGCCCAGGGCACAGGTGACTCTCTTCCTGCCTCTCTTGGCCTTCTGGTTGCTCTGAAATTTTAAGGTTAAAGGCAGAAGCTTTCATTTCCCCCCAGCCTCCACTGTCTGTCTCTCTCCTTTCCTTCTTCCCACTCCACCCTGACATTCACTGAGTAGACTCCGACTGGTTCTCTGTGGGTAAGAGAACACCTGTGGTCCAGTCAGCTGGACCCAGGTTACAAAATCAAGTTCAAAGAGCATGACTGCAGGGAACCAGCTTCCTGCGAATGAGTGTAGAGTGGGAAGTTCAAGGAGCATTGCACGTTGAGCCCAAAGTCCCGGAACAGTGTATTTCTGGGCAGGCCATCTCTGTTGTTTCTTAGCCCCATCGCAGACGGGGCTAAGCACACGTGTGAGACTCCCAGAAGCTGCATACAGACTGACTAAAACTAATAAGAAAGTATTAGGGGACCAAGATTTCTCATCATCCGCAGGTACCACTGGACAAAGAGCCAGTTAAGTGATGACATTGCAGTCCCAATGTTTTCCCTCCAGAGTTTTAGGGCACCAGCTGAACTGAACCCCAATCGCCCCTCTCAATACCCTCTGAAAGTAGCACGTTTCCCAGAAAGTCAGAGGATTCTGTTCCCCATACCGGCCCCAAGTAAGCGTTACAAGTACCACTCCTCCGCTATCAGGTAATTTTATCTATAGCAAGAGCCACTTACAGCTAAATTATATACTTAAGGAAGGAAGGCAGTTCTTGCTGCAAAGGTGTGATGGAGGGTCATAGCTTAGGTTTGCCCTGGGGTAATAAGGCCCAAATCAAGCCATGGGTCAAGGGAGCAATCAAAATCTGAGTCAGATCTCCGGCTGGGCTTCCAAGTGGAGCAGCGTTTCCCAAAGTGTATGCCAAGAAGCACTGGTTATAGGGGACAGGATGAGAAAAACAACAACAAAAGAATCTTGTGGTTCACTAAGAACTAGGAGATCAGAATCAGCTTGCTGAGCCAGAGACTAGAAGACGGAAGCTCAGAATCCAGAGGGAAGGAGAAGCTCCAGAGGTCGGGCTCCGTGGGCAGAGTAGAACGACAGCCCGGCCATGTGAAAACTAGAGATGGAGACCAAGGGCTAAAGTAAGAAAGTACTGGGAAGGGAGAGATGATTTGTACCAGGGAGACGTAGGACAATTTCCCAGATTGGGCCACAGGCCTAGCATGCAGTTGGCATTCGTGTAGAATCAGTGGTGTAGATGGGATTTGGGCAGCCCTGGAAGAATGGCCAGTAGGGAGGTGGAAAGGTCATGCTGGGCAGAGGAAACATTTGAGCAATAGCCCGGAGTGTAGGGTTAGTTCTGCTTGCAGGTGGTTGGAAAGGGGGGCATGAGGCTTTAGCTTTGTGCATTCTCAGCATCTCCCCAGGGAAGGAAGAGCGACTTTCAGCCTCGTGCTGTTCCAGGGCACAGCCTTGGAATGAAACAGGACCTGCCACCCTCATCAATGCCAGCTTTTGACTGAGATTGGGCCAAGACGGGGCCAGGCAGCCCCAATTCCCGCCTGGACAAAGCAGACAGCCAGATTCCCCTGGGGTGCGCCACCCATGCTCAGCAGAGCGGAGTGTCCATTACTCGGAGTGGCAGGCTCCCGGGCAGGGCCCCAGTGGCTTTGTTCAAGGCCGGGCCTCTGAGCGAGAAAAGCGGTGGTGCTAGGATCTCGGCCACAGCCCAGACACTCCCTTTGTTCTTCAGGACAGCTCTACCGTTGTGCGCTCTGTCACCGGCCCCTAGGTCTTCTTCTCAGCCCACACTGCGGGCCAAGAGAGCAGGAGATGCTGTGCCCTCAGTTTAAAAGGCTTCAGAGCTCTTGGTTAGGAAAGGAGGGTGGAAAAGGATGGTGATTAAGAATGTCTATGGCAAGTGCAAATGTCCGGCACTGAGCCTTTTGGGAAGACTGTCCATAAAACTTCACGTTCAAAATACAGCATAAAACAAAATTAGGAAGCTTTCCATTCATTCGGTGGTACTTATGAGAAACTGAAGAAGCCTAAGAGACATGAATCAGAATCATTTTCTCCTTCAGTGATTGAACTTGAATTTCTTGGCCGTCTTCTGAAGCCCCTCATAGCTTTTCCTGCTTACAAAATGGACCACCTCAGGTCACAACGCCCGCAGCTCTTGTGACCTATGATGAAGATGTTGACCAGGCCTCTCGGAGAAGATGAGCACAGCTGGGGAAGAGCAGGGAAACAGGAGGGAAGGGCTCCCCTGCAAGCAATCCTCCCAGGAATACGCCAGGACTTAAGTCAGGGAGACTTTCTGAGCGGCAGTCCTGGCTCTCCCATCGAACTGCTGCTCAAACTGGGTCAAAGTACTTATCTCCCCCTTCTGCCAAGTGGGGATAATCGCATCTACTTAACGAATAGTTGTGAAGATTCAGTGAAATGATAGGTAGAGAGCATTTAGTGCAATGCCTGTGCCTCACAAGTGCTTGAAAACTGTTAGCCCTTCCGTGTGAAAATCCACTGCCCGACCTGTCAAGGCTGTCGCTTTTATACCAAACGGGGGGTACACATATTCGTAGCCCTTGATCCCGCAATTTCCCCTCCCAAAACTTTTCCTTAAGAAACTGTACAACAAGGGGTGTCTGGGAGCTCAGTCGATCAATCTGCTTCTGGTTTTGGCTCAGGTGGTGATCGCAGGGTCATGAGATCGAGTCCTGAGTTGGGCTTCATGCTCAGAGCAGAGTCTCTCCCTCTTTTTCTGATCCTCCCCCATTCCTTGGGCATGTGAGTACGCATGCTCTCTCAAATAGATAGATAGATAGATAGATAGATAGATAGATAAATAAAATCTTAAAAAAAAAACCCACAACTATACAATCAAGAGGAAATGAGGTACAAACATAAGGGTATTCTCTGCAAAGTTAATAACAATAGAAAAAAGCCTGGAACAGTTAAATGATGAAGTACACTTATTATGAAACATCCATTTTATGGACTCTTCTGTAACCATTAAAAAGTTTTACGAAGAATAGCCAAAAGATTGGGTTATGGACACTGGGGAGGGTATGTGCTATGGTGAGTGCTGTGAAGTGTGTAAGCCTGACAATTCGCAGACCTGTATCCCTGGGGCAAATAATACATTATATGTTAATAAAAATAGTTAATAATAAAAAAAAAAAGAATAGCCAAAAGAATTTTGAAAAAGAACGAAGTTGGAGAATTTACACAACCTTATTTCAAGACTTACTCCAAGGCTACGGAAATCAAGACAGCATGGTATTGGCATCAGGACATGAATGAATCAAAATTGAGAGTCCCAAAATACACTATTATATTTATGGTCGACTGATTTTTGACAAAGGTGTAGAGGCAATTCAACAGAGAAAGGATAGTCTTGCCAACAAATGGTGGTGGGACAATCGGATAGGCACATGCAAAAAACAAAACACTTAAGCCTCACATTATACCAGACACAAACATTAAATCAAAATTGATCACAGGCCTAAATATAAGAACTGAAACTGTAAAACTTTGGGATACAACAGAGGAAAATCTTTGTGACCTTGGATTAGGCAAAGGGTTCTGAAGTATGATACCAAAAACATAATCTGTAAAAGGAAAAAAAACAAAACAAAAACAACTTGATGTTAGACTCCATCAGAATGAAAAAATGTTTCTTTTCAAAAAATACCACTAAGAAAATGAAAAGAAAAGCCAGATGGGGAGAAAATACTTGCAAATTACATATCTAACAAAGGACGTAATTCCAGAAGAAATATATATATATATATATATATGTACATATATATATATATATATATATAATTTTTTTAAAGATTTTATTTATTTGACAGACAGAGATCACAAGTAGGCAGAGAGGCAGGCAGAGAGGGAGGAAGGGAAGCAGGCTCCCTGCTGAGCAGAGAGCCCGATGCGGGGCTTGATTCCAGAACCCTGAGATCATGACCTGAGCCGAAGGCAGAGGCTTTAACCCACTGAGCCACCCAGGTGCCCCTCCAGAATATATTTTTAAAAAATCACTTATAACTCAGGAACAAGAAGACAAACAACCTACTTTATAAATGGGCAGAAGATTTGAAGTCATTTCACCAAAGAAGACATATAAAAGGCTAATACACATGAAGAAAAGTTCCACATCGTTAGCTATTAAGGAAATGCAAATTGAAACCAATGAAATACCACTTCTCTTCAAAGCTACAATCAAAAAGAGAGACAATAGGAGCCCTACAGCACGTGACTTTTGATTTCAGGGTCGTGAGTTCAAGCCCCACAGTGGGCATGGAGCCTACTTTAAAAAAGAGAGAGAGAGAGAGAGACAATACTAAGTACTGGTGAAGATGTGGAGATATTGGAACTTTCATACACGGCTGGTGGGAATGTAAAATGGTGCAGCTACTTTGCAACAGTTTGGTTGCTTCTTTAAAAAGTTAAACAGAGCTACCATATGACTCAGCGATTCCACTCCTACTTATCTGGCCAAGAAAAATGAAAACGTTGTGTCCACACAAAGACATAGGTTCGCAGCAGCTGTGTTCATAACAGCCCCAAATTGGGACCAGTCCAAAGGTCCATCATCTGGTTGAGTGGATAAATGAAATATCCATACAATAGGATATTATTCAGGAGCAGACTACTGACACCTACCACAATGTGGATGGACCTCCAAAACATTTACTAAGGAAAATAAGCCAGACACAAATTTATATAAAATTTCTAGGAAATACAGATCTCTAACACAGAAAGAAGATCAGAGGTTTACTAGGGCAGGGATGAAAGCAGGGATGAAAACAGACGCAAGGGAATTTGGAGAGTAGTGGAATTGTTCTAAAACTGGATTTTAGCGATGGTTGCACAAGTGTATAAATTTATTAAAAATTATTTAACTTTTAAATGGATTAAAAGTCCCAGAAATATACACTAAAATGTGTGGATTTTATGGTATATAAGTTACACATCCACGTAATACTTTAAAGGTTGTGTAGCAACATGAACAAATTATGATATGTTAAGTAAATACGAGAAAGCTAATGCAAAATATGTAAGTATTTAAAATATGCGAGTGATTACAACCAAAGGATGAATCAGAATAAAGACGAAGAAACTTTGGAGCAACAAAATGGGAAATTTTGTGTGTGCGTCTTTTAACAAAATGTCCCTTAATCACTTTTTGTTATTTTAAAAAAGATAAAGAGGGAGACAGACTGGTTTGTATTTGGTCCTTTAGCTTTGCGGGCGGGGGGGGGGGGGGTGGGCGGGGGGTGGGGCGGGGATAATAGTTCTCTGGTTCCTTTCTTCTGCATTGCCAGAGAGCTTTACAGACATTAGCTCATTCATCCTCAACAATCCATGGAACAGGTAGAGAATAATATTACCTCCCCCACCTTGCTTATTCTGATTAATTTAATGGTAGAATTTATTTGAACTTAGGATGGGGGCTTTCTGTGAAGTCATTTGTAATCATATTTTTATAGATTCTGAATCTCCATGTATGTAGACCCCAGAACAAATGGATTACATTTGAACCACCTCCTCTCACCACGGCCCCTTCTCACTGTCCTCTTAACCATTCTGAGCTAAAGCTGCGGTGTCTTGTTACCTTAGCTTCAAAACAGAAAACGCTTGGCATGCCGAGTGCTTCTGGTGGGCCAAAATGAAATATCTCTTTTTGGGCTATCCTTTTTTTTTTTTTTTTTAAAGATTTTATTTGTTTTGTTTATTTGTTTGTTTTTAAGATTTTCTTTATTTATTTGACAGACAGATCACAAGTAGAGAGAGAGGAGGAAGCAGGCTCCTTGCTGAGCAGAGAGCCCGATGCGGGGCTCGATCCCAGGACCCTGGGATCATGACCTGAGCCGAAGGCAGAGGCTTTAACCCACTGAGCCACCCAGGCGCCCTTTATTTTATTTGACGGAGAGACACAGCAAGAGAGGGAATACAAGCAGGGAGAGTGGGAGAAGCAGCAGCAGACGTCCCAGCTGAAGGCAGATGTCTGATGACTGAGCTACCCAAGCGCCCCTTTTTGGACTAATCCTTAACTCATCTGGACCACAGAAATGAACGTTCAGGTACCAGCTTAGCCAGCTGATGAATGATGTCTCACTTTGTTTTGGTCAGGACCTACTTTATAGCCACTACAAACAAGTGGGATCCCACGTTTGAGAACAAATGATCCCCAAATAACAAATCCTGAAGAAGGTCCTTGTTCCACAAGAACTCCACTGCGTGTGCTGTGGCCCCTCATTTACTAAGGCACCTTCCTTGATCTTTTCAAGCCTACATCCCGTTATAACCCTTTCCTTTCTCTCCTTTGCTTCTTCTCCTTAATTACCCTCTCCCCCTCCATACTGAGAAGCACTTGTCTGCACTCTTTAATGGGTACAGACCTGGATTTTTCTCCTTATCAGGATGCATTATGAAGTATGTTTGCTTATGTGCTCATCTCCCTCTATTAGATTATGAATTCATTGAGAAGGAGTTAATGGTGTAATCATTTTTGAATCCCAGCGCAGGGGGACAGTGGTGATGGCGATGATCACGTTAGTCTACTAGGGCTGCTGTAAGAAATACCACAGACAGGGTGGCTTACACAATAGAAATTTATTTTCTCACAGTTCTGGGGACTAGAAGTCCAAGCTCAAGGTACAGGCGTGGTTAATTTCGCGCTCTTTCCCCTTGGCTTATAGATAACCATCTTTTCCCTGTGCCTTCAACATGGTCTTACCTAGTGTACATCTGTCCTAATCTTTTCTTCCTTTTTTTTTTTTTTAAGATTTATTTATTTGTTTTAGGGAGAGAGAGAGTGAAAGAGAGAGCATACACAGGGTCCGGGGTAGGGGGAGGGGCAGAGAATCTCAGTCAGATGCTACACTGAGTGCAGGACCTGGCATGGGGCTTGATCTCACAACCCTGAAATCAAGAGATGGGCATGTCACCAACCTCACCTGTCCTAATCCTTTCTTATAAGGACACTAGTCATATTGGATTAGGACCCACCCATATGACATTTTACCATAATGACTTCTTTAAAGGTCCTATCTCCAAATGCAGTCGTATTCTGAGGTACTGGGGTTTGAGACTTCAATAACAAATTACAGGGGTAGGGGGGAAGATAAAATTCAGTCCATAAGAATGGTGATGTAGAGAATGGTAACAGCTGCCATTCACTGAGTGCTTACTGTATACTGGACACTTGACTTTCCCCCTGCTTTTGCTTTTAATCTTCTGTAATCCTATAATTATGATCACTATTTTGTCATTCCCAGTTTTATAGATGAGGGAACCAAGGAGATTCCCTTAACTTACTTACCCAAGGTCAGAGAGCTAATGTGTAGTGGAAATGAAATTCAATCTCAAGTTATTTTGCCTCCAGAATTATACTGCCAGTCTCCATATCCCGCCACGTGACGCTAAGAGGAGTGCAGTGCATGTCTGAAGAAAGAACAGAATAAGTGAATGAAATAATAAAGAACACGGACATGCGACATTTAGATTCAGTTGTACCACAGACCATGTCATAGTTCCAAAAATTTAAGGAAATTACCCCCGTCAAAGTTTTCCAGATGGTCATCCTAAAAGGTAATTCATTCTTGTCTTCTGATAACAGATTTTTTTAAAAGGGATTCTGTTAAGTTTAAAATTTAACAGTTTTTTGCTTAAGAAAAAAAAAAAAAAAGGCTGGGGGTGCCTGGGTGGCTCAGTTCAGTGTCTGGTTAAGTGGCTGACTCTTGGTTTTGGCTTGGTCATGATCTCCGGGTGCTACGATGGAGCCCCAGGTCTGACTCCCCCCTCAGAGCAGAGTCTGCTTGTCCCTCTCCTTTCCTTTCCTCCCCCACTCACACTCTCTCTCTCAAATAAATAAATGAAATCTTTAAAAGAAATAAATAAAAAATAAAAGCTGAAATCCTACATTCAAAGAACTATAGAGCCCCCAGAAGTTTCACACATCGTCAGTTTCAAATTCTGACTTTTTCAACTGAGGAAAGGAGCACAGTGAGGTCAGCTGACTTGCTGTTAACTTTTTCTAGACTGACTGATAACGCATTAATTATGCATTATTGTTCTTATTATTTATCATCACTGTGCTCTTAGGTGTGGAGTAATCAAATTAGGTTATCTTTTTCCCCAAGATCATTCCAGAGAAGTGGGAGTGTCAGACATGTCAGGGGGTGATAATAGGGGCTAAATCAGAAACCCTTCAAAGCCACCTTCCAAATTCCTTTTCCCACTTGCCTTCCCCCCAACCCAAACGCAAATCATCCACACTAAAGAAAGGAGGTTTTTTTCTCCCATCCACTGGCTGGGGGAAGTATTCCCTAACCATTGCTAATGAAAAGAAAAGCAAAGTTCTGCAAAATTCCCAGGAAGATTAAGCATGTACTGGAGAGCTGCCAGGAAACCGACTTCTGCTCATAGCCACCTGCTCTCAACAGCGTCTCCTACCGCGGTGCTGGGACCCGAAACAGAATCACGGAAAAATCAGATTAGAGACAGAAAGGAACTCATTGCCTGTTTAGTCCAACTTCCTTAAAGGAGGAAATGAAGTTGTAGGGGGTAAGTAACTTACCCAAGATTGATCAGCCAGTTAATGAGAGTATTGGAACCAACTAGCCTCTTCCAGGGAAGAATGAGGCAGACTACGGGATTCCCTTGCACCCAGCAACCTCCTTAGAGCCGGGCAGTATATTCTAACATGTGGTCTGCATGCCACTCGTGGTTACATGAGATGTTTTTACATACCTTTTAAAATGGGCCAACACTTTTTTCTTGTGATAGCTATAAATTTGTTTCAATTGATACTAGAAAAAAATAATTAGCTCACAAAAGCTATGAGGCCACACATAAAACTGACTTCAAAAAGATTAACAATTTTATTTTTTAAGTATCTTATTTATTTATTTGACAGGGAGAGACACAGCAAGAGAGGGAACACAAGCAGAGGGAGTGGGAGAGGGAGAAGCAGGCTTCCCGCCGAGCAGAGAGCCCGACGTGGGGCTCAATCCCAGGACCCTGGAATCATGACCTGGGCCGAAGGCAGATGCTTAAGGACTGAGCCACCCAGGTGCCCCAACAATTTTATTAAAAATGTACTCATTCAGATTTTTTTTTAAAGTGAATTGGTTTAAAGAAAAAGATCCGGGGACACCTGGGTAGCTCAGTCAATTAAGCAACTGCCTGCAGCTCAGGTCATGATCTCAGGGTCCTGGGATGGAGTCCCACCTTGGGCTCCCTGCTCAGTGGGGAGTCTGTTTCTCCCTCTGCCTGCCCCTCCCCTGCTTATGCTCTTTCTCTCTCTCTGACAGATAAATAAATAAAATCTTTTAAAAAAGAAAGAAAGGAAAAAAGAAAGAAAGAAAATAAAAGAAAAACATCCACAAATAACATTACAGACAGGATGATAAGACAACAATTGTGAGGTAGTGTGCAATTTGTTGAAATGTGGGAAATGCTGAACAAGAATAATTTCCTCCTTTTTAAAAAAAAAGATTATTTATTTGACAGAGAGATAGAGAGAGAGAGCACAAGTAGGAAGAGTGGCAGGCAGAGGGAGAGGGAGAAGCAGGCTCTCCACTGAGCAAGGATCCCGATGTGGGGCTCAATCCCAGGACCCCAGGATCATGACCTGAGCAGAAGGCAGACGCTCAACCAACTGAGCCACCCAGGCGCCCCTAATTCCCTCCCTTTCATAAACATACTAACTGGTGGGTGGAGAAGAGATGGTATCTAACCATAAATACAACAAAAATATTTTTACTTCTACTTCGGGGATTTGATCTTGCCCTGTCCTCCCAAGTAAGCACCAGGACTGCTCGTTTCTGTTCACAGGTTGTGGGATTACAATGCGTTGAATGTGGCCATTGGACAGAACGTTTCCTCTCTTAGATGAACTTTGTAAACATATTGTGAGAACAGCAGCTTTATTGAACTTTTATTGATACACTTACATGTTTGGCGCTAAAATGATGAACCAGAAAGATCCTGCTGCAAATGTTCTCATGGTGATCTGTCACTTATCAGATCCCGGTCTTTTATCTGAAAATTGGCAGATCGGACAGCAACCAGTCTACACTTGTCTACACGGCTGCCGTTCTGACATGTTTACTGTGAAAAAATACACTTTGTTTTTATAGGGAGAGTAATAGCCTCAAAGGGCAAGTTAGGTTTCTCATTGCCCAATTAAAGCTGGTCCCAGAGATCCTAAGCCTTTAAGTAATCCCTTTCTTTTTTCAAAATGTCTTGTTAAGTCCTCAAAAATCACAAAGCTGAGTAATGAGTTAAGGTAAAGCTTTCTGCAGAGTTTTTCTGGGGCTGTATTGTTGTTCACAGAATTCCCACCTTGAAGAGTTGTGTCTGGAACATTTGTAATCAATGAGCAGAGGCTTTATCGCCCACCCCCCCACAAGAAGAAGAACAAGCATTAAGCCTCAAATTTGAAGTGGGTGGGCCCCAAATTCTAGACCCAGAATCTTCTTCTTAAGCCCAGTCCCCGGGGGCACATGGGTAATCCGTCAAACCTCCCATTCCTACAGAGACTTATGGTAATGTTTTCTTAGAGACACGATGTCAAAGAAGGATCCCTAAACAATTGGCAAGATGTGGGTCCAGCCCTCTCTGAACGGCATGCAGAACTACAACAAATGTTGCTCTACAACATTGTAGGGCAATCCCTGGGCTGGCTTTCAAAACTTCTCAGGGAACATTATGTCCAAGGGCCCTTTCAGAATGTCGTACTCTCCTTTGTGTTAAGTATGGTTTAAGACATTTACCTGGATCCTCTTTCTTACCTCTGAAACTCCTTTCCATCCGAGGCCATGAAACCATCACAGCTAAGACCTTACAAGTGTTTAAAGTGAATACAAGCCAATGATTAGAGCCTCGCGAGATGAACACAGCTCCAAGGCTGGAGAGAGCTTACATGTCTGGTACATCGCTGGTACTCCACACGGTCATGGGGGCTGAGCCCTCACCCAGTCCCGCTCTCTCATTCTACTTGACTCTGTACTCTTTTCCCAGTTTCACTGTTGGCATTCTGGGACACACAGGGAAAGCAGCAGTTCTTGTCTGGTTTGTGGTCTTGGCTGGCTTGCCTCTCGCTCCTCCCCAGCTCTCTCACTCAACTCCCTTATTACTGTTATCTTCTCCCCACTCCCATGGCCTGAGGTCCTCCTTCCATCTGCCCTCCAACTGGAAACCAAAGCCTTTTGGCTGAAACACTTCCATGTTAGTTCCCTGTTCGAATTTTATGCAACACATCTGAAGCCCCAGTTGCCATTCTTATTTATATTCACCACTGAAGGGAAATGTCCATATTCTCACAGGAGATCTTCTGCAAGGGCAAACCACATGATAAGGAATTTGGGTTGGAAATTTTCGTTAAAAACTGGATGAACATGGTAGAAAAATATACCTTAAAGGAGATGTTTAATATACAAGAATGCATCTTGTATTTTGGTATCATCAGAGGTAAGGTACCTCTTAGTGGATATTGCTAATGCTTCCTGAGTGGTCCACATCTCCTGCTGCGTGAGGCTCACATGTAGTCTATCTCTCCAGACTCAGCTGATTGTACCTGGTGAGAACATTGGCCTCCAGGATGACCCATGGCTAACCTGTGACATCACCTGACTCAACTGTCAGTCAAATACTTCTCTCAGGATTTAGGTAAAGACACTCAGATGGAAGTTAGTTATGGTGGCTGGACCTGGATGACCATGCAGATTTGGGGACCAAATGGTTATTTGGGGCTATATGTAGGCAAATAACCAGAAGTAGTCAGCTGTCAAGGAAGAAGTTAAAGGAGACAATATACAGAGAGAGACTTTGTTGTGACAAGGAGAGTTGGAAATGCGAAAAGAACATCTCACAGAGCTGCCTTGATTCCTGCCTTTCCTGAGGCTGAGTTCCTTGGCTCCTTCAGGACTCCCATGCCTATGTGTTCTTTCAATAAACTCTATTATTTCTGGAACAACATAACTGAGTCTGTGTTCCTGATTAGGACAAAATTGGTGGTGGGGCATCTGGGACTTTCACCCATGGCCAAGTTGGTTAAGCATCTGACTCTTGATTTTAGCTCAGGTCATAATCTCAGGATTGTGAGATCAAGCCCTGTGTTGGGCTCCATGCTTAGTGGGGAATCTGCTTGAGATTCTCTATCTCTCCCTCTGCCACTCCCCCCTTTCAAATAAATAAGTCTTAAAAAAAGAAAACAAGACAAAACTGGTGGAAGCACTGAATGAGTTAGTCTATAGGACGCTAATGGGTGACCATCAGAGCTCTCTCCAAGAGCAGGTTGGTTAGTGACCTCTCCTCAATATTGGCTTGGACATCGCCAATGAGATATACCCAACCATGTTCCATCCTCATTCCAAGACACTTGCCTCTGCCATTTTGCTTTAAAAGAGCGCATCTCCTGCACATCCAATGCTCAGTCTCTCTAGTGTAGAATCACAGACCCTCAGTGTAAGAAAGAAATGATGCAGGGGCCTGAGTGGCTCTGTCAGTTAAGTGGCTGCCTTCAGCTCAGGTCATGATCCTGGGGTCCTGGTATCAAGCCCCCAACATCAGAGTATCTGCTCAGCAGGGAGTATGCTTCTCCCTCTCCCTCTGCCTCTGCCTCCTACTCATGCTTGCTCTCTTTCTCCCTCTCAAATTAATTAACTAATTAATTAATTTAAAAATAAAATTAAATGAAACAAGATGGGATTGGGAGGGAGACAAACCATAAGTGACTCTTAATCTCACAAAACAAACTGAGGTTTAATGGGGGGAGGGGGGTTGGGGGGGGATTATGGACATTGGGGAGGGTATGTGCTATGGTGAGTGCTGTGAAGTGTGTAAACCTGGCGATTCACAGACCTGTACCCCTGGGGATAAAAATATATTATATGTTTATAAAAAATAAAATAAAAAAAATTATAAAAATAAAATAAAATAAAAATAAAATTAAAAAGAATGAGATGATGCTATCATGCCCAATCACTCATCTCATGGTTCAATCATCTATGTAAATCTCTGGTCAATCATTTTCCAGTCCAGACTTGAATACCTCCAGTGATAAAAAGTTACAAGTAAATCACTTCCATAGCTACTATTTACTGTACTATTTACTGAGCACCTGCTCTGTGCTAGTCACTATGGTGATGCTATTCTATACGCATCTTATTTTTTCTGCCAACAGAAAATATATGTTTTAAAGGAGAAAGAATAAAGAACCAGCATTTATTGAGTACTCACTATATGCCTTTCCC
This sequence comes from Enhydra lutris kenyoni, assembly GCF_002288905.1. Taxonomy (NCBI): domain Eukaryota; kingdom Metazoa; phylum Chordata; class Mammalia; order Carnivora; family Mustelidae; genus Enhydra; species Enhydra lutris. Next base: position 36,539,729 of record NW_019154098.1, on the reverse strand, counting down.
TTTAGAGATGCTAACTCTTGTTATATTCTAAAAACCACTGGGATCATTTTCAAATGAGGGCACCAGGGTTCAGAGAGGTCAAATGGTTTCCCTCAATCACAGCCACACATCTGGTCAATGGTTGTGTCAGTTAGAACTTCTTGCTCATATTAAGAAAACTCCCACTAACTTAAGCAAAAATAAAGTTTATTAGGAAGACCTGAGTAGCACACGTAATTGAGAGAATGCTGAAGAATAAGGAACAGGAATGGTAACTATTCTATTCTTCAGGCAAACCATGTCACAAGGAATTTAGGTTGGAGATACAAGCCTTGATGATTCTCTTTATTTGGGGAAGTGGAGGAGGGGCTCAACTTAACTCTTTTCTTTCTTTAAAAATAATTAATTAACATATAAAGTATTATTAGCTTGAGAGGTAGAGTTTAGTGATTCATCAGTTGTATATAATGAACAGTGCTCATTACATGATTATTTTCTGTAAAGACCGGAAGCAAATGGTGGGAAAATATAACTTGAAGGAGAGGCTTGTTATATAAAATGTATCTAGTATTCTGGTATTCTCATTGGTCAGGGCACTGCTCAGCGAAGAATCAGCTCTGGCCATTTCCCACCCTCATAGATGGAGTCCTGGGGAAAAGAATCTGGCTGGGCCAACGTGAGTCTCATGCTCAACGCTGGGCCAGGGATGAATATTACAAACTGATTGATTGTCCCAAGACTGCTGTCAGGGAAATGTCATTTCTGCAAAAGAAATAAGACCATCGTTTTTAGAATAAAGAAGAATGGACTCGGGAAAGCAAAACAACAAATGCTTACCACAGCGATGGAACCAGCATTCAACCACTCTTTCCACCACTTTCTAGTCTACGGAACAACAGACTTGCCTTTATATAGGTCAACACCTGTTTCTCTCCAACTTCTCATTGGTCCTGGGTTTCCAACTTGGAGCTACTCCACACCAGCCTATTCTTCCTTGCATCTGACGGCCCTTCAGTTATTTGAAAGCCATTAGCATGCCCTCCTCCCTGCTCTGCCCCAACACCCCAGTCCTGGTCTCCTCAAACCTGGCCATAAATATTTCTGGTTCCATAAACTCTTCCTCACATGACATAATTTGAGGAGCTTTCTCACTTTTGGGTCTCCTTAAAAGCTGCTACAGATTTTTTTCTTCTCCCACTTAAAGCATGAGTTCCAGAGGAACACAAGGTTAACACCGCTGGTATGTGTTGTTCAAAGCAGAGTAGAGAAGAAGCATCTCAGAATCACAAAACCTTGAAGACCAAATGGTCATTTGCTTCTCCATTCTGGCTGATGCAGAACTCCCACTAGTGCCTACTGGGCCTAGTTCTGGATATTAACCTTGCCTTTTGTTAGCTGTATGACCTCCCATGAGTTATGTATGCTTTGCAAGCAGGCTTTCTTCCCTGGTACCTGTAATCCTAATACAAACCCATGGCCACTGTAGTTATTCAAGGAGATGATGTATGTAGAGCATTTGGCACAGTGTGCCTAGCCCATAGCAGGCCTTCCACATACTTACTATTATTACCATTTATTATCATTACTCTACCCCAAGTAAGTGGCCATTCAGCCTTTCCATGGCCACTGAGAGGGGTCATTGCCAGAGAAACCACGTCTGTCCTTCAGAGTTTGCTCAAAGGCACACAAAAGACAGACTGGTCAAAGAGCACAAAGTTCAGAGTTTATAGACACTATCAGAAGAAAATACAAGCAGGGAAATAAAAGTGACCTTGTGGGAAAAGGCGCAGTGCTGCAGGGTAAGGAAATTACTTTACACGGTCCTTTCCTTTGGATAAACTGCAGGCTAATCTTGCTTTTTGTTTTGTTTTGTTTTCAGGACTCACCAGAAGCAGTCATTCTGTCAGGATCTGTGAAGATAGGTTCTAATTATCGAGAAGTAAAAATTGACATGGTATTGATAAAATACTTAGTGATTGAAGGGGCTTTCAAGCTTGGATTTAATGCTGCCACACGAATTAGGCAGATAAAACAAAGCAGGCCCAGAGTAGACACGTAGTGTATGCCCTAGAAAGTGGCCATAGTCCCTTGGCGCATGATGACGCTGCCACTGAGGGTGTCTCGGTCTGGCTAGGGACCGCAGCGGGGGCAGGGGAGTGGGGCGGGTGGGGCGCGGGGGGAGGCAGTAGTGGTTTCTGATATGGTGATCGGTGGAGCCAGACACAACTGCAGCCTTTAAAGTGTGTGCACCCATAAAGGTCTGTGTAGAGGGCAGTCAAGAGAATAGATGTTGTAGTCAGAAACAGTAACTAGATTCTGTGACTTCTAATACATCCACGAAGGACCAACTCTAAGACTTCACCATGGTCTTGCAGATCCCTGGCACGGTGCCTGTCTCAGAACAGGAGTTCGAAAAGGAATGAATGGATGAACTGCCTGAGTTCGGATCCTCACTCTGCACCTAGCAACGGTGTGATCTTAGACAAATTCTGGAACGTCCCCGCGTCTCGATCTTGTCTGTAAAATGGGATAATAATAAAACCTGTCTCAGAATTGTGGCGGAGGGGCGCCTGGATGGCTCAGTGGGTTAAAGCCTCTGCCTTCAGCTCAGGTCATAATCCCAAGGTCCTGGGTTCGAGCCCCACATCAGGCTCTCTGCTCGGCAGGGAGCCTTCTTCCCTCTCTCTCTCTACCTGCCTCTCTGCCTACTTGTGATCTCTGTCAAAAAAATAAATAAATAAAATCTTAAAAAAAAAAAAAAAGAATCGTGGCGGAGATTAAATGAGAAAATGGGGACCGTTTAGAGCAGCACATGTCACAAAATAAGAGCTCACGGACCGGCAGTTGACACTGTTCTGACTTTCCGTTGCTGTCACCACCGACTTCTGGGCAGACCTGGTCAGTGGTCCGCACACAAGAATCTTCACATTACACAGAGACCTAAAGAGTTAAATAGCCAGAGTAGCAGCTGTTTCACCACCAGCAATAATCAACAATGAGACTGGCTAAGGTTTTGTTTGTTTGTTTGTCTCTGCCAATTGAATTTTAAGATCCTTTGCTTCACTATAATTAACTCTTTGAACGGGCAAAGGTCTTTCTGTGTAATCACCAGCAGCCAATCCTTCCTCGCCCTCCCATCTCACTATCAGGACTTGAGTGGTGTGCAACCAGTGGTGGGGAGTTTGGGGAGCACACAGAGGAAGGGGAGGCCCCCAACATTTATGTGGAGGTGACTTAAATAATTTCTGCAATGAAAAGAGACAATGTGAAAGAAGGGGACGTTTCTTGTTGGTTTTTAAAGAAATCTAACCTGGTAATTTTTTTTTTTTAAGATTTTATTCATTTATTTGAGGGAGAGAGGGAGAAAGAGAGAGTGAGTGCATGAACAGGAGGAGGGGCGGAGGGAGAGGGAGAAGCTGATTCCCTGCTGAGCAGGACCCTGAGATCATGATCTGAGCCCAGGAGCCACCCAGGCTTTCCTCACTTGGCAAATTTTAAAAATTAATTACTTGGAGGGGCACCTCGGTGGCTCAGTCTGTTAGGCAACCAACTCTTGATTTCAGCTCAGGTCATATCTCGAGGTCAAGGATTCGAGCCCTGCTTGGGCTCTGTGCTCAGTGCAGTCTGCTTCCAATTCTCTCTCCCTCTGCCTCCCACTCACTCTCTCTTTCTCTCGAATAAATAAAATCTTTTTTTTTTTTTTTTTTTTTTTTAACAGAGAGAGAGATCACAAGTAGGCAGAGAGGCAGGCATAGAGAGAGGAGAAAGCAGGCTCCCCGCTGAGCAGAGAGCCCGATGCGGGCCTCGATCCCAGGACCCTGAGATCATGACCTGAGCCGAAGGCAGAGGCTTAACCCACTGAGCCACCCAGGCACCCAAATAAAATCTTTTAAAAACTTAATTACTTGGGGACACCTAGGTGGCTCAGTTGATTAAGTGTCTGCCTTCAGCTCAGGTCGTGATCCCAGTGTCCTGGGTTAGAGCCCTGCATCAGGTTCCCTGCTTAGTGGGGAGCCTGATTCTCCCTCTCCCCCCTGCTTGTGCACTCTCTCTCCCTCTCTCTGTCAAATAAATAAATAAAATCTTTTAAAAGAATAAAAATAAATGAATTGCTTGGGAATTTTCAGAGTTTTGAATTTGTTTTAGCCATGTTCCCTGTAACACTGCAGTCAACTTTCAGGTCTCAATCTTCCTTGGCTGGATTCTCCCCTTTCTCATCCATGATAGATATGATACAGGGAAGTTAAAGTGATATACCAAAAACCCCTGGGAATCAAAAGGGAGTCATGTGATGCATATGGGTCTATGTCTGGGTAGGCCCCCCATTACACTGTATATATTATATATATAATATTATCCCAATCTCCTATTATTTTAACCACAAATTTACTTTCTTTAAGTATGTTTTATCAAAATAGTATTTCTAACTTTCAAGATATACAGATTATGTCCAGTTTTTTGAGGGGAAGAAAACCCAGAACTTTACTCTCCTGGGTTTCTTCCACAGCTATGTTAATGAAAGTAGCAAATGTTATTAGACTGTCCCAAGCCAGACACCATCCTTCAAGGAGCCTATGTTTTGCTCTTAATACTATTACAGCCTCTTTAAAAATTAAAAGGGGGGGGGGGTAGTCAGGGGAGGAGGGAATGACTTTTCACTTCTATTATCTTTGGCATTTTGTACTAGTCCAGGGTTTCTCAGGTCTATGAGACAAGAAGCGCATATTCACTTTAGACATTAAAAAAAAAAAAAAAAAAAAGGCCCGAATGTCTTTACAGTTTCTTCCTTGAGCTGTCTGGAGGGAACTATTTATTTTGCCTCTTTACCTTGCAAATAGCTAAAGACTTGCTTCCAGTCAGGGCTCAGCCCAACCCTTTTGTGCCCTGCAGTCACCGCTGTGTCTTTAAAAGAAAACCGATTCTCTGGAATGCTGTGCGTGCACATGCCTGTCGGACCAGGCAGGCCCCACCTGCAGAGCAGGTAAACCGGATCCTCCTGCCAGCCTCTGCGGCCACATTCCAGCTCGGCAAGCTCCCGCTCTCTAATTGTTACCTGTCAAACAGGTCAACCAGACACTTGGGTCTGGTCCAAACATGCATATATGTTCCCACGAAACCCTAAACCTGCAAACCTTTGACCTTTGTATAGTTCCCCCAATTCCCAGGATTATTTTCACCAGGGCTGACTTAAATCCCAATGATGACTTTTGCATGGGCACGGAGGTTCCATCCTCCCCTCTCACCAGGGATGGCAAAGCTGATCGTGCACCGTTTGGGGTGTCTGGACGAGCACACCGTGGTGATTTATGTTGACCGGAAAGGCAGAGACCGGAGTACCAAAGCTCCGGGGACGAAATCTGCTAGCCCTAAATCATTCATGGAAATCACAGGCTGTCCACCCTGGCCAAATGGAGAGTGAATTCCCTAAGGTGGATAAAAATGGAAGTGCTTTCCGGATGAAAACTCCCTTCCTCTTCTTTCTGGCACTGGGCCGGCAGCAGAGAATGTGGCCTATGGGCTCAGTCTCAAACCTACTACCAGTGAGACCTTGAGTAAGTCATGGGAACTCTTTGGGCTCAGCTTCCTCTCTCTGGTAAAGAGTGGAAGGAGGCTACACAGGTTCTCAAGCCTCTTCCAGCACCGCTCAGAGTAGGGGGATCCTGTCATAGGAATGCTGATGCTTCCTCATCCTTGCTCTCTGGGGCTGGGTGGGAGGCGTGGGTGCTGCTAGAGGGACCCCGGTTCAGCTTGGGTCCATTCTGATGAGGTTACCAGGTCTGGGGACTTCGCTCAGATGTGGGCTTCCTCCTTGGGACATCTGGATAGAATACAAGGCAGCCTTCTTGTCATCTAGTGAGTTCAGTGTCTTTTAGGTGGGAGAGGTGATTCTTTGGATAGCTTTGATAGTAGACACTACCTTTTTTATCCTACTGATAAGGAATTCAGAACCAAAACTAGGGGCTCACTGAATCCAAACGCTTCCTTTTGCAGATAAAGAATCTGAGGCCCAGACGGGGGTATGAGCCACCAGATGTCCCTCAATCAGTCAGGCTTCACGATTAAGGGACTGTGGGGCTGGTGAATATTGGGGGCTAGCAGAATCACTGCCGGAAAAGGACATCAGAAGATGCTCCCTCTCCAGACTGCTCCAATTAAGGAATTTCAAAAATCCAGTCAAAGAACACGAGCTCAATGCTGAGATGGGCGGTGCTATCAGGCCAGTTTGCTGGGGCTGAGGCAGTGGTGGGGAGGTGGGGGCTGGTAGGTTGGGCTGGACAGGTTATTCTACAAAAAGCTCAGGATCTCTGCGTGCAGAGCGGGATCTGGCACTTTCTGCTCATTCATCCAGCTCAGACTTGTCTGCCGGAGCCAAACCTGAAGGGCTGGCTCCCAAGAGAGAAAACTTCCTTGAGGCTCTGGGATGGTGCGGAGTCACACCGGCCGCTCCCTTCAGGGAGGGCAGAGTGCATGCGCTCAAGAAGGGAGACTCCAGCCAGAAGCTTGCCGGGCTTGATCCCTGGAGTGCCTTCACTCCTGAAGGCTGTTCCTCGCCGTGGGAGCCTTGACCCCCTGGCCCACCCGGTGCCCAGACACATGCACACACACAATGGAGAGAAAGGGCCTTCAGAGGTCAAACTGGGCGGACGGACACTTTGCCTCCTTGTGAAGACCTTTGGGAATGTGTGCACCCCTCTGCGGTTGCTTTAAAATAAACATTACACGGTATTGACACAACAGGCCTGATTAGCATTATTTTCTCATTACCAGACACAAAACTTTCCACACAAAATGAGCTGTCGAGCCATCAGCTTCTACCAGACGCCAAATGTCCTCATTCTCGTGCTCTTCTTCCCGGCTTCACTGCACCGTGTGCATTGGCCACGGAACCTGAGCCGGGTCCCCCAGCTTCCTGAGCCCCAGCTTCCTTCTCGGCACACTGGGAACAGCGGTCCTACTTAGGCCCTGGCTTCACGGTGCGGAAGAAATGAGACAGCCGCGCTTCCTGCTGGGTATGCGGCCTCGCACCTAACACGCATTTAATATCAGCTCTTCTGGTGGTTGTTACCGACGCAAAACTTATTAAAACAGTGACCCACATGGCCCAGTTTTAGAATGGTAGGTCTAATGACCAAAAAGTAACTTCGAAATAACTCAGAGTTCTTTACTTGTCATTCTCCAATGCTGGGAAGGGGTGGGGGTGGGGGGGGGGCCCCTTTTTTTTTTTTTTCCCTAAGATTTTTATGTATTTATCTGTCAGAGAGAGAGAGAGATAGACAGAGGGAGGAGTGGCAGGCAGAGGGAGCAGCAGCCTCCCTGCTGAGTAAGGAGATCAATGCAGGGCTCGATCCCAGGACTCTGGGATCATGACCTGACCTGAAGGCAGACGCTCAACCGACTGAGCCACCCAGGGGTGCCCACACCAGAGCAGTTCTCTGTCCATGCCCTGCCTTCAGTTCCAGGCCCCTTTCCCAGCTGCCCCTCGTGCTTTTCCATGCCTCTACTTGCCATCTGTTGGTAAGGGATCAGGGGTTTTAAAGAGGTTTTAGGAGCAAAGGATGCAAAGCATGAATGTGAAAAGGCACTCCGAGAGAGAGGGTTCCTCCTCCATGGGCTACCGCTCATCCAAACGACCACATGGCAGTAGCGATATTGGGTGACTGTCCTTCTCTGACCCTTTCGTTAGGTCACCACACCGATCACAAAGCAGGCTTTCAGAGAGAGAACTCTACAGGCTGAGCAATCTTCCAGCCGGGTAATCAGCTCCCAAATCCTCACGTGTTGACAGCTCGCTTTAAAGCCATGCCTTTTCTAAAATCACAACGGCCCACGGCTACCCCAAGCACACTCCGCTGGGCAGGGTCAGAGCCCTGCCCCAGGCCAAAGCCAGCCTGGCCTCTGGGGATGGATGAGGAGGTTTGCTGGACATTCGGCCTTAGAGTTGATAAGGAAGTAAATCAGTCAAGGTCCTCCCTGGAACAGAGGGCTTGCTCAACAAACAGGTGCTGGATTGGGGATGACTGAACCCAGGACATCCAATGAATCACCAAATCCTCTCAATTCGACCTCCTAAATCCCGCTCAGATATACCCACTCCTCCACATCCTCATTGCTGCAGACTTCTGCTTAGGACCCTGAGGTTTTGCAGTTGAATTAATGTAACAGCATCCTAACTGATCTTCTAAGAATGCTTTATGTGGCTGGCCTTTGGTGGTGGAGCCCGGATTCCTCTCTCCAGCCTCCCTCCTGGCCGCTCCCCAACTTTGGTGCAGGACATGCTGCCCCTGCTCTTCCCTCTGCCCGGGACACTCTCCCTGCCTAACCCCTACCCATTATATATACCAGATATATACCCATATATCTGCTTATGCCTCTCTCTCTTCAGGAATGTCCACACTCCACCAGAACCAGTTTGTAGACCCCTCCCAGGCTCTCGGCAGCCTGAAGACAGACATGGTTTCCATCCTGGTCACTACCCCAGACTGTCTGGTGGGCCGTACGGTATCTGTTTTCTCATCGAATCTGGAGAACCATCTCAGAACACAGGTGTGACCATGCCCACTTGATGGATGAAGAAACTGAGTTTCAAGACATGAAATAACTCGCCCACAGTCAGCCAGCTGAGACAGAGGCAGAGTCTGTGTTAATCCAGATCTATGGGGTTGAGGCCTACGCTTTTAACTTCTACAAGAAGCTGCCCCAAGAATAGTCAATCCACTCTGTAATTAGACAAGTCAGAGGTCAAATAATTAGTTAATGAGGCTCTGAGGCAACAATGAAAGAGATCAGAAGATTCTCCCGAGCCTCAAATTCAAAAAAAAAAATCAAGTGAACACGTGACCTTTCAAAGGAAGGTGTGTGGCCCCGGGGAAGCCGTTGCTTTTTGAGCCCTTAGATTGGCCATTTTCACTCCCCTAAGTGTTTAAAAGACACTTTTACCACCACATTCTAAAGAACTTTTTTTGAAATGCTTAGAAAAGAATTCTGGGTACAGAGCACGTTTTTGCCTTTAGTTGAGACTCTAGCAGTTAGAAAGTTTTATGAGAGAACGAGGTCTGGAAATCTGGGCTCCGAAGGCTGAGATTCTGGGAGTGGCTGGAGAGGCCGGAAACGAGGCCACCCTGAGCCTCGGAAGCGGAGCTTGAGGGAGAATGACACCCCGAAGAGCTCTGGGTAGTGTGGGGGACACAAGAATGCCAGGTCCCTTCCAGAGACCCCCAGAGCTCCCAAGTTCAGAGTGGGATGCAGAAGAAACAAGACCATCCTGGGCCTGGTGGCAGAGACAGAGCCAGGGGAGCTTGAATTTGAACTATTTTAACCAGCGTGGAAAGGACACAGCAAAATTGAGTGAACCAGATGTTTTCTAATGTCTCACCCGGGTATTCCTAAGAGGGCTTCAGGACGAAACGTCTTGAGTTAGTGCCGAGAAGGACATGAGGACATTAGCTGATCTGGCCTCCTGCCCTTACGGAGAATAAAAGTCAACATTCTTCAGCCACAGGCCTTGGTTAGAAATAAATACAAAAGGGAGCGGACAATTAAGACTCTAAGTATGAAGAGAGGAGTCACATCCGGTCACTTTGGCTCCTTCGTGTCCTGCCTGCACTTTGCCCCAGAGCCCTCACCAGCCTGACCTCTGGTTTCTGCTCCAGAGGCTGGGGTTCAAGATCCTGAGAATTAGACCATCGATTCAAAATTCAGAGAAGGATACAAGATTTACTAAGCAAATGATAGGAGAATGTTTTTGCTTAAACAAGCCATCGTAAGTCCTTCCTGAGACAAGACAAGGTAAGGTACAAAATAATTGAATAAAATAAAAATTAATATTGAAGTTAAAAAGGGAGAGGTGGCACCAGGGCTTATAAAAATTCCTTGGGTGGAGGAACACAGAACTACAATCCACCAAGTCATTGGTAGCACCCACAGAGTCAGCTAAAGCGAAAGTCACATCAGGAGGGGAAATAGGGGGTCGTGGGGAGAGGACATCTTCACAGAAGGCACAAAGATGGTCTGCAGAAAGTGGCTTGTGTGTTAAGAGTGAGCATCATAAAAGAATGTGCGGGCCATCTCCCCACATGGAAAGTATTGCTCCTGTTTATGGAAGAAATACGTTTAAACTTGAATGTCAGAAAAGTACGTGAATCAATTAGTGGCTGAGTGAAGCAATTGAAATGCATCCAACTTCCTACCTGTAAAAGGTAATAATGTTTCATAATAATGAATGATAATGGCCTACAACGGTATGTGAGCACTGAGAGACTGAAACGCCAGGGTAAAAGGGAAGTATGTGTATGTTCAAACAAACACACGCATGCACAAGGACTCACACACACCAGACAGGATTTGTGCTGCTCAATGACTTCAACAGGAAGTCCTTCCACAGAAAAAGTAATAGGACTGAAGATCTAGCTGTGTCCAAAGCAAATCAACGCTTGGGAGCTTGGGAGAAAAAGAAACCATACCAGCTAAAGCTGCCTACAGGAGAACACTAGCCTAACTCCTCTAGGGAAGAGAGAAGGAAAAGCTACCCTATTCAGGTTCCATTAACACATTTATACACTATATTAAAAAAGTACAATTCTTATGCAAGCCAAATTCAAAAGGACACTGCAGATTTATACAGCAGCATTCTACCAGTCTGTTTTGTGTCCTTGAACTTGCCAAGGGCTTTCTGAGACAACATCATTACTTCCCTCCAATTTTATTATGGTTTTTTGAAATTTATTTTTACTTTTTCTTTTAAGTTTTTATTTAAATTCCAGTTAGTTAACATACAGTGTAATATTAGTTTCAGGGGTACGATATAGTGATTCAACCCTTCCGTACATCACCCAGTGCCCACCACCAGTGCACTCCTCAATTCCCATCCCCTCCCCCACTTCCCCTCCGGTCACCATCAGTGTGTCCCTCTATAGTTAAGAGTCTGTTTCTTGGTTTGCCTCTCTCTCGCTTCCCTCCAATTTTATTTATTTTTTTTTTTAAAGATTTTATTTATTTATTTGACAGAGAGAGATCACAAGGAGACGGAGAGGCAGGCAGAGAGAGAGAGAGAGAGAGGGAAGCAGGCTCCCTGCTGAGCAGAGAGCCCGATGCGGGACTCGATCCCAGGACCCTGAGATCATGACCTGAGCCGAAGGCAGCGGCTTAACCCACTGAGCCACCCAGGCGCCCCTTCCCTCCAATTTTAATCAGATTGCGTACATAAAACAAATGCATATCAAAGTCCAGGCTGTCTACAGCAACGGATGAGTGAAGGGAGTTTGTGTGGTTTAGTGCCTGGGGACACAGGGAGTCAGAGAGCAGAAGAGCACGTACTATGGGATTAGCTAGAGAAGGACAGTCCCATTAAATAAATGGACCTCAAGAAATTTCTTAGACTTGAACTGCCCCAGCTCTGACCAGGAGGCCCAAATAATCATCACAAAGATTCTTGCTGAGTATCTCCAGGGCCTTATACCTGCAAAGTTCCTTACCGGTGTTATCCTCTTTAATACTGCCACCACCACCGAAAGGCATGTCCTAACGCCACCCCTGCTGTTCAGGTGAGGAAACTGAGACACAGAGAGGCGAATCACCTTGCCCTGAGTGACAGAACTAGGAAGCGGCCTGTGATATTAACCCCCACTCTCTTATTAGCTAGAGAGTAAATGCTCAGTAAGGCTTCCAGTCAAGCGGAAAAGCTATCGGAAGTGTCAGCATTAACCGAATACTTCTGTGAACGTAACAACTGCTTTGGAACACAGATATTTGGTTTGGAAATCTCAGCGATATATGTACAATCCGTAACACAGCAATTACACAGAGGATTTTCAGGGAATTACTACCACTCGGGATATTTGCTGATTAAATGTTGAAGGGTCTTCTCTAAACATCCCATTCAGTTTATAACGCTCATTATAATAAGCAGAGTTTTGGCAACATTTTTCTTTCCTAAATAGAATGTCTGATTCTGCGTAGTTATGTAAACAGAGGTTAGGTTTGATGCATACAGCCTGATTTCTGGATATGGTTTTTGCCCCTTCTGAACCTGCAAGAGATTCAGCTAACATCCACAGGAGTAGGGCATCTTACGCAGGGACATTTTGGAACAATCCAAGAAAGGTTTACCTTTCACTGAGGTTTCATTTAAAGGGATCCAGTGGTCCCTGCCGGAGACCACCTCCTGGACTGATCCCCAGCCGGATAGAGTATCGGGATGAAGTAACACCAAGATGCCAAGATTCCCAGCTCTTCTTGCAGCATTAGGAATGTGCTATATCATTTTCTTAGAGCCACTCACACATCATGTTTGGACCCCATTATTATCGTTAATATATTACATAAATGACTTGGATTTTTCTTTTTGGTATATTGGTATTAAAATATCCATTATGAAAAACACATAAGTAATGCAATCTAAAATACACAGCTAATAAACCAGAGAGAGTCCTTACCCCAGATAAACTCTCACGTGGGTACACAAGGGAACACACCCATGGATGGCTCTCTGCAGCACTGTAGTGTCTGGGACCTGGAAGCAATGTGGGTGAATAGCGCTGCGGGTGTGGACAGGAGAATGTGGTGGAAACACAGACTGCAATACTGCGTGGCAGACAGGAGCAACAGATTGGGTGGAGTGAAACATGGATGGAGTGAAAAATTAACTACCGGAATGAGGTGCGATGCATTTACATAAAAAAAGTACAGGCATAAAGAGCAGCAAAACACATTTTTGTAAGAAGCCATCTGAACACGAGGATATATTGTACCCACATTCAAACGTATTAGGATGGTTGCCCGTGACGAAGGTAAGGAACTTGGAGGGAGAATGGAGTAAAATGGAATAAATAAATAAAACGAGAGAGGGCCTCGCATGGACCAATGAAGACAATGTACTATGAACTGAAGACTATGACAACCCCAGCTCTGCCACTGAGATCTAGAACCCAGAGAAGTACATTTAACCCAGAAAGGTCTTAGCCGCGGGTGCTCAGCCCTGTGGCTCCTGAGTGAGGTGTTTGAGAGTAAGGTTAATGATTGCTGGGTGGGTTTCTTAAGCTCCTTGGATGTGCTTGAATGCTCTTTAGGCCAGAGGCTCTCAACTTTGGCTGCCCAGGAGAAACACCTGGGGAGAAGTAAAAAAATCCCATGCTGGCCCCCCACCAGCCCTCCCACCCCCGTCCAGAGCTCCTGTGATGGGCCTGTGGTGAGGGCCCAGGCATCTGTATTTTTCCAGAGCTCCCCAACAAATTCTAAGTCGTAGCCAGGATTGAGAACCATTGCTTTAGGCTCTTGCCTTTACCTTTCTAGTTGCAAATGTTGCATTCTTTGGCACTGGAAAAGAGACTACTGAAATCAGATAATTTTCCTTTTGCCAAACATTAATCTCATGGTTAAGAGAGAGCACCAAAGATAGCATAATTCACATATTCATTTGATTACACAATTAAAACTTTTGGCTGGGCCACTGTGTGTGCTTAGGGTGGGTATACTGCATAATTCTAGGGGATGTGCACTCCATGTAGTTTATGCAAATGGAATGCCTTGGAGTTGACCAGTGCACAACCTGCTCTGTTATACATAGCAACCCATGTGCTACGCACTGGGCTAAGTGCCTGGCTACATTGCTGAACAAGATGACACGGCCTCCAGGGAAGGTGGTCACAGTGGGATTTCCACAAAGTATGGCTGTGCAATGGTGGGAGAGGCATCTCAGGAGCTCGGGTCAGGGTCCCTCACCCAGCCTAGGGGTCATGGAGGGCTTGCTGGGGGAATTGAAATTTGGATCAAAACCTGAAGGATAGGGGTGCCTGGGTGGCTCAGTTGTTAAGTGTCTACCTTCGGCTCAGGTCATGATCCCAGGGTCCTGGGATCGAGCCCCACATTAGGCTCCCTGCTCAGTGGGGAGTCTGCTTCTTCCTCTCCCACTCCCCTTGCTTGTGTTCTCTCTCTCGCTGTGTCTCTCTCTGCCAAATAAATAAATAAAATCTAAAAGAAAAAAAAACTGGAAAGATAAATACGCAGGATGGTCAGGAGTGTGGGAGAAGGACAGTGCTGTCCACCAAGAGGAACATCCATGAAAAGGTAGAGAGATTTTACTGTGCTCATAGCATAACAGAGGAGCTGAAAGAAAGAGAGTGAGTCTGATGGGTAGGTGTAAGAAATGGGTACTCCAAAGGGAAGCAAGGTCTGGCTACAAAAGGAGTTGTGGGCCAAGTTCAGAAATGTGGGCATTATCACATGGGTACTGGAGAATAAAATAATCAAATATGAGACTTAGATCATTCTGGCAACAAGTACAGTTGAGGCTGTAGGGAGGCAAGAGTAGGCACAGAGGACTAGTTATGGGACTATTGTGCAGATCAGGGTGAGAGAGGGGGTGGCTTGGACAAGGCCTGGGAAAGAAGAGAAATGGACACATGTGAACAATATCCCAAAGACAGAGAGGATATGGACACTGCCCAAGGGAGAGGGGTTGGTGCTAGACAGAGGTGAGGCCATTCACTGAATTGAGACACAGAAAAGAGGAGAAGATGGGGTGGAACGAGGCAGGGAAAGATGGTGATTTTGGTTGAACATGTTGGTTTGGGAGGCTAGTCTTACAGGCTCTGTTTCTGGGAAATAGGCTCTGATGAAATTTGATGAGTAGGGTATTTCTTAGGGTATGCTGTTGAGCACAACACAGAAAGGAGGGGGAAGAAACAGGAGTGTGCAGAGGGAGAGACTGAGCTGTAAGGCAGGCCTAAGGACAGCCTTGGCTGTGGCAGAGTATATTTTCCAAAGATGGCCACAACAACTTGTGGACCATCCCAAATGTTCTTCTTACAGTGAGCTTGATGCTCCTCTATTAAGAGGTGGGGTCTACAGTCTACGTTCTTGAACTTGGGGGTACTTTTTAAATTTCTTGACCAGAGTGATGCTGCATGACTTCTGAGGCAATATGGCTTCTGCCTGGCTTCCCCTCTTGCCATATGCATTTTAGGAACCCTGAGTCAACAAGTAAGAAGTTTGGTTTCCTTGAAGTTTCCACGTTGCCATTATCTAAAGCCATTACACTTTGGGATAGTTTGTAACACAGCATTAGAAAACTGGCCCATCAGCTCACCCCTCAGGGAGCTTTAGAACTAGGATGGCATTTCAGAACTGTTCCAAGTTGAGCCAAGATGGTGGAGTTTTATATACCACACTGATTCGTGATGGGATGTGGTGGCCAGACAAGAAGGGTCTTTTCAACCGAGACAATCCTGGAAGGGGACATAGCTGAAGGCTGGATGTGGACAGCACTCCCTGCAGCTGGGGCAGAAAGTACTTCCCTGAAGGGGCATCTGGGCAACACCTTCTTGTGACAGCCAAAGCCAAGGAGATATCAAGCCAACTACACAGTCTAGAGCGTGGAAGGATGGTATTGGGAAGTAGTAACATGTGGCACAGGTTTCTGTGTCTGTGGTCTGAGAACTGAGAACACCCTGTACTGAGTATCTGAAGGCAGCCCCCTCCCCTGACCTGACAAGTCAGCACTCAGGGTGATGAGCGGTCTCCTTCCGATCACTAACATTGAGAATCTCTGGATAAAGATGATATCAGAGCCACGGGGGAGTAGATGAGGTAGTCCAGGGAGATTACATAGAATGAAATGAGAACCCTGGAACATCACCATTGGCCAAGAAGAGGGGTAAGAGTGGGGAACACAAGTTGTTTCCAGAAGGAGCGGGCACTAGTAGCAAACACAGATGCAAGTCCAAGAAAGGTGAGAACACTGGAGTATTTATTGGATTTGGCAACAAGGAGGTTCTTGTTGGCTCTAGCCAGGGAGTCAGGGTGGCTGTTGATCACGTGGGAGAGCTGTGGTGAGATGAGCTGCTTTCTGGCTAAGGTTCCTGGGGCAGAGGAAGGGACCAGAACTAAGAAGGACTCCTAGAGAATTAAAGGGTTGTCTTGGGATGGGCCCTCTGCTCAGAGCAGAAAGAAAGGGGCTGGCAACAAAGGCAGCACAGAGTAAGATAGGAGAGGAGCTAAAGGTAAGACCAGAACCCATCAGGAAGATGAAGGTCCGGGTAAAGGAGTTAAACCTAGGAAAATATTTATTATCAAATACTCTTCAGGGTTTACACAAACCAAGGCAATTCAGAGAAGGTGCTCATTTAAATAGTTCCATTTACAGCCAAGAGAGCAAATGTGCTTGGAATCAACAGAATTTGGTTGGGTTCCCAGCACACCAAGGAGTATCTCCTAGGAAAGCCATTTAACTTCTCGAAGCATTCATTTCCTTATCTGTAAAATGGAGACAATTATGCCTGACGCGCTACTTAGCTGCAAGGACCGTGGCTCATCCGTTCATTCAGCGAGCGTTTACTAAGCTTTGCCGTGGGCCAGACAGCACACTAGACCTGAGTTCTGGAACAGGGACCAGCACAGGCCGGCCCATCCCCTCCCGGAGCTGGTGCTCTAGTGAGAAAGATCGGCATTAAATTTGTAACCACATTGACATCACTGCAGTTGTGGTCAGTGCCACAAGGCAGAAGAAAGACAAAGGACGGGAGATGCAGAGTAGAGCCTAAGACATAGCCGGAGCCGAAGGAATGGTATCGTGTTCCATGCTCCCGCACCACGCTCGGAAAAATTGGCAAAGAGATATTTTATATTCAGCATCTGCAGCTTCCCTCTCTCTGCGGTTTTCCCCTCCTTTCCCTCCCGCGGAACTGTGGTATTTCACATTTTTCTTATCAAAATTAGTACTTAGTTAGCACTATTAAATACTTCCGGGAAGACATGAGCAGAGCAGAGCAGGACAGAGGGCGTTGCTTCTTGGCCTTCTCAAGTACCGGTGAAGTTGGAGGCTGGTGTCACTTGAAATGTAAACTTGCTCTTGACATTTTTATACATAAAAACGAAGGCTTTTAAAGTGTTTTCTCCTCATGCTTTCATTTATTAGAAACAGCACAAAGATGCTTGCTTGTGATGGTCATCTGTGCAGTGTATTGGCGTCTCTTTTAGGTTTTTTTTTTTTTTAGTTTTTGAAGTAATGTTGACATAAAGCTGACTCATTTGGCAGGAAAGTTTGCCAGTGTGAGTCAGGAGTGAGTAGGAGAGACATTTTACAACTTCTCCGCCAGAAGAGTCACTGTTCACAGCTCCCAATGGGACAGCATGTTCACACCTAGCAGGGGATTTGATATTCTGCACAACTCGGCGACATACTAACTCCATTTTACACCTAAGGAGATTGAGACTCAGTTTACAGAGCTTGCCCAAGGCCTCAGAACTGAGACTTGACCCAGGCCACACATTTCCTGAAGCCCAGTCCACCACACCAAGCTGCGTCTGGAAACGGAAGAAGCCGGAATGGGGCTGCGATGCTGGGTGGGCCCCGTGAGGAGGTCAGCTGAGGGGCTCCCACCTTTCACCCCGACTGCCACTTACTCGACACACGCTTGCCCACTTCAGCAGCCTCCAGTCCCTCACACATAGGTGACACAGAGTCAAGGACAGTGCGACCAGGCTCTGAGGAAGACAGCAGGGTGGCTAAAGTGAGCCTGGGCCTGGGAAAGTGCTGACTGGGCTGGGCCCGGAAAGGAGCTTGGGCAGGTTTGTACAGCTGCAGCAGCCTTGCCAGAAGTATCTTGTGCAGGTGAGAGAGAGAGAAAAAGAGAGAGAGAGAGAGAGAGAGAGAGAGAGAGAGAAAGTGTGTGTAGGAATGTGTGTGTATGTGAGAAAGCGCTTGTGAATGGAGGAGTGTTCTGGGAGCTGGTGAGTGTTCCGCACATGGATTTGTTGGAGAGTCTGTGTGCCTAAGACTGGTTCCTGCGTTTGTCCCTGCGTGTAAGTGTCTGAGGGCACATGTGTGTGACTGTGAGTTGTGTGTGGCAAGTCTGTGTGTGAGAGAGATATTGTGTGTGTGTGAGAGAGAGAGAGAGAGACTATGTGTATGAAGAACACAACTGAAAAAGTCCAGAAATCAAGGTGTTGTTTAGCTGCCCTGGGTACCTCAGAGGCCTACTCACTCCGGAGTGGCGAGGACACCACTTTAATGTTCTTCAAGGGGGAATCTGAAGGAACCGAATTCCAGTGTTACCCGAGCCACTAATCCCCGGGAGTGAAATTCCTACACACCAGCAGGTATTATTTAGGGCCTTTCTCAATTAGCAATCATAACACCTGAAGCTTTGAACAGTTGTTGTATGTTTATCTTTCTCTTCAAGTTCACTCTGCTGGCTCTCAGAGCCAGCCAAGTTCAAACAACCTTCTGTCTGGCAGCCGTGAACACAACGCCCCCAACCCCCACCCCAAAGCAGTTATAACCAGACGGAGATTGGAACTGATTTCCGTGATCTCGGTGTGTGTTCTTCTGTCTTTTTATTTAATTGTGCTTTAAGATGTGCTCACTTCCATCACGGATTTGAGGTAGCTTACAACATTAAAAACACACACCCGACAAAAATGCTTCAGAAACACAAAAAACTCAGATCTAACCTCAAGCCACAGGAGAAGAAAGGTGTTCCGGGGTGTGTGTTCTGGTGCTTAATTTTCACGAATGGTAAAAGGGATACTGGATCATGGCTAAGATTGAGTTGCCAGGAGTTACCCTGTCTGGATTTTAATTATTGTGCTGTTCGCTTCAATTCTTCAAGCCTTGCTGTCCCCATCCCTAGAAATGGGGACAACGATAGGACATAACTCTTCGGATTAAAAACCAAATAAGAAAACGTATATAAAGTGCTTAACACGGTGCCTGGCACACAGTAAGCAATCGATTCACTTGTGTTGTCATTTTTACTGCCATTGTGGAATTTTAATTACCCACACTGCCTCTCTTTTGGGTTGTGTGCCCAGATCCAGGTGGGCCTTCTCTCTCTTTGGCCCCCTGGGAAGACAGGTAACTCGAATGTATTACTGGAGTCCTATCACCGAGTAACCCCAAAGTGGACACTGCAGACTGCTCCTGGGCATGGCAGCAAGGTTTGGCTCTCAGGCTCTGCAATCGCCAGGTGTGCAGCTGAGCTGAGCTGAGTTGAGATGATGCCTCGAGCTCAGCTGCAGCTCAGGTCCACTGAGATTATTGCAGGAGCATAGTCCTAGAAAACCCATGGGCCTCTTTCTGGGCCAACTTGAGCTCTGTTGCTCTCTGAGAAGCAACTGCTCTTCAGAGCAACTAGTGTCAGAGAGCTCTGGTAGCCTCTTTGGTGGACACAGCCTATGGCACAAATGCCTCCATGTGGGTTCTGCACTCCACCCAAAATACCTAGACACACAGCCATCGTGTCCATTATTTTTATTATCAGTGGCCAAGTGAGAGATGATCTGTTACTCCTCAAATATAATTAAATACTCAGGAGAATCTGACTGAGCCCTCCCACCACCTCCCAGCTTACCCTTGGCTTTGCCTCAGTTCCCCAGATTCCTGAGGGTCACCTGGACAGGCAGGGGTGTAGAAGTTACCCCAAGAGCTAGCCATCAAATCCTACCCGGTATTTGTTTTCCATGTGGATGTCTCCCATTCTCCCCCTCTGGCCAGCAAGATAGGTTCAAGGGCTGCGCTGGTTCATTTGATATCTCTGTGTGCTCGTCCCCGTCTCTCACCCTCTGGTTTACTTAGTGCCGGGCAGGTGGTAGGTACTCTATAAATGTCTGTCGAATCAGAGTGTGAGTATAAAAGCAAGTAACCAAAGGAAGGAACTATTTCACAGAGAAAATGTTAAAGCAGAAGTAAACCCTAGAGGGGCACCTGGGCGGCTCAGTCAGTTAAGTGTCTGCCTTTGGCTCAGGTCATGACCTCAGGGTCCTGGGATCGAGTCCCACATTGGGCCTCCTGCTCAGCAGGGAGTCTGCTTCTCCCTCTCCCTCTGCTCCTCCACCTGCTTGTGCTCTCTCTCTCTCAAATAAATAAATAAAATCTTAAAAAAAGAAGAAGGAGGAGGAGGAGGAGGAAACCCCAGAGGCCATGAGGTTGAGCACCCACACGTAACAGGCAGGGACATGGAGGCTGTGGTTCCCAGAAGATATGCTGAGCCTTGGCAGCAGGACTGGGGTCTGGGTACCCCACTGTCTCTGTGCTGCTTCTTATTCCCCTTCTCAGTCTTCATTTCCTGTTCTTCTCAGAGAGAGACTTCAGGAGTCTGGGGGGTGTGGGATCTGTCAGCCCCACCTCTCCCTGAAGTTACCAGTTCATTAACTAGCCTACAACTTAGCCTAGCCTTGTGACAAAACCAAATCAATAAATATTGATTGAATGTCTACTATGTCACCAGCCAAGTGAGAATGAGGGAACGTAGGAAGCACAGAAGAGAGAAGCTGTGTGCAGTTTATCTGCCTTACTAATGGTAGTCAGACACCCTGGTTCACATTCATAAGACAGTCCTGAGAAAGCAGCAAGCATGCTTGTGGGCTTTCAGCTAGGAAAGATAAGGTGGGGAGGTCTCGACTGGCTCTGGAGAAAGCCCCTTTCTCCCTGAGGCAAGACAGAGTAGAGGATGTTGTGTAAATAATGAGTCCCAACCTACACCCTGCTCATGTACTAGAATTCCAAGAATGATTAAACCTGACTATAGCTCCAGGATAAACAGAAATTTAACGTTGCAATTGGCCACGCACTTTCTCTCTGTCTCTGTCCCTCTCTGTCACACAGGCATGCACACCCACAATGTGGACATCTGCTACCTCCTAGCCGGTCCGTAAGGAAGGCAGTTTAGTCTGATAGAAAGGTAACACTGGGTACACTCAAAAGAAGTGAATGCTGCTCCTGCCTAGGGACTCGTTCACTGTGGTCCTGGCTTCCTAAGCGCTCCAGGGCCCTTTTTGTCCATTTTTTAAAAGTATAATATCAATATCATTATTCATCTGCTTTACAAGGATGCTGTGATTACACAGCCTCATAGATATAAACAATCCTTAGAAGCTGAACTACTGTATGCTCCACACAGTTGAAGTATTCTTCGAAAGGTGACTGTAGACTTCAAGTGATTGATAGGATTGGTGTCCTTATAAGAGGAAGCACCAGAGAGCTCACTATCTCTCCTCCTTCCCCCCTCTGTCTTTACCTTGTGAGAACACAGTGAGAAGGCAGCACTCTGCCTTTGGCTCTCACCGAAGCTAAATGGGCCAGCCCCTTGATCTTGGACTTCTTAGCTTCTAGAACTGTGGGAAAATAAATTCCTATTGTTTAAGCTACTGTCTATGGTGTTTTCTCACAGTAGCCACAAAACAAACCTCAATAAATTAAAAAGGGTAGAAATATTACAAAGTATGTTTTCTGATCACAATGTAATGAAATTAGAAAGCAATAGCAGGACAAAAATTGGGAAACTCACAAATATGTGGAAATTAAACAATACACTCCTATATAACCAATGGACCAAAGAAGAAATCAAAAGGGAAATCAGAAAATACTTTGAGGTGGGGCGCCTCTCTGGCTCAATCAGAGGAGCCTGCAACTCTTGATTTTGGGGTCATGAGTTCGAATCCACCTTGGGTGTGAAGATTACTTATATAAGTAAAACAAACAAACAAAAAAAAGAAGATACTTTGAGGTGAATAAAATGAACACACAACATATCAAAATGTATAGAATTCAGCTAAAGCAGTGCTTATAAGGAAATTCATAGCAGTGAATGCTTATATTAAGAAAGAAGGATCTTAAACCAATAAGCCAATCTTCCACACTGAGATACTGGAAAAAGAAGAACAAAGTAAACCTAAAAATGAGCAGAAGGAAGGAGAGGATAAAGATTAAAGTGGAGGGGGCGCCTGGGTGGCTCGGTGGGTTAAAGCCTCTGCCTTCGGCTCGGGTCATGATCCCAGGGTCCTGGGATCGAGCCCCACGTCGGGCTCTCTGCTCGGCAGGGAGCCTGCTTCCTCCTCTCTCTCTCTGCCTGCCTCTCTGCCCACTTGTGGTCTCTGTCTGTCAAATAAATAAAATCTTAAAAAAAAAAAAAAGATTAAAGTGGAAATTTAGGATGAGCTGACAAGAGGGCAGATGTGGAGCAGAAGAAGCAGCGCATCTTCCGTGAGCTCATCTGCTGGGGTGGACCTCGACCAGCCACTGGACATGGCCTACAAGCAGTTGAGGCAGCTCTACCGTGCCCAGCAGCAGTGAGGCTCGGCCTGGGTTTGCAGAGGAAGCAGTGCTCGCTGCTGAAGAGTGTGCCCAAGGCCAAGAAGGAGTCCTCTCACATGGAGAAGCCAGAGGTGGTTAAGACACGCTTACAGGACATGACCCATCCTGCCAGACATGCGGAGCCACATGGTGGATGTCTATAATGGCAATACTTTCAACTAGGTGGAAATCAAGCCCGAGATGATTGGCCATTACCTGGACAAGTTCTCCATCACCAGAAACAGGACAGGCCAGGCATCAAGACCATCCACTCCTCACGCTTCATCTCTCTCAAGTAGCCTGTTCCACCAATAAAGACACAGGCTTCTCTAAATTAAATTAAGTGAAAATTTAATAAAATAGAGACTCGAAAAACCAGAAGAAGAAAATCAATGAAAACCAAAAGCTGATTCATTGAAAAGAACAACAAAAGAGACAAATACTTAGCTAGATTGACTAAAACTCACCAATAAACAGAGATTTAAACAGACTTTTTACTATAAACAGGGCCCTCAGACCCCTACTCTTTTACAATGGCCCAAGAGGTTGAACTTTTAAGAGCTGGTGGTCCAGCCAAGTCACAGCAAGACTAGAAACCAAATGTCTTGATTCCCACCCGGGGCTTCTGACACTCTAACCCCTTATCTAATTTCTCACACAGTATCGAATGCTTGTAGGTCAACTCATATTTGAAAGGCAATAAGAAAACCAGTGAAGGGAACTTAGTCATGACATAAGCTGAGAAATACCCTTGAGTAAGTCAAATCACTGTCTCCTACTTTGTCTTTGCAGAAGTCAACAGGTGTCCTAATTTGATTCATTTGAAGAAGGGATTACTCTTCCAAGCGTTGGACCTATTTTCTCTGGTTGTTTAAGAACAACCCAAGGCTATAATAGATGTGGAAATAGAGAATTTAAATCATGCTTGAATAAACAACTATTCTCTTTCAGGGTCATAGTGACTCTTTTGGGATTATAATCCTGGACAGGAAAAAGTTCAACAGTTGAGAAACCATGATGTGCACTTTATTAGAGACTACGGCCTATCTGGGGGGGCAACAGAATCCCCAGAACATTCCCTGCATCTCTCATAATATTTCAGAAACACTGCCCTAGGGTGGGGGAGGGGTGCAAAAGCTGCGATGACCCTGTTCTGTGTGATTTCGGAGAGAATGCTTGATTCTTTTCTGAGGAAAAATGAGTCTAGAATTACTTCCAAGAAGAAAATCAAAATCTTGGATGCTGCTCTGATGGGAGTCCCTAAGTTGGTCTCCCTACTGAGCAAGCATTTTATGGCAGCCCCTATTATCCCATGCAGAGGCATGGCCACTCTCAAACATTTAGACTTTGCCCCTTTTAAGTGAGATTTTCTTGCAGCGTCCTAGGGACAGACATGCCTTCAAAATACCAGACGAGTTCGCTCTTCTCCTTGATAGGAATTTCATTCAGCTAATGAGAGAGTAGAACCTCTAGCTGCAGTCAAATAAACCTGAGTCAAAGGAAGGAGTTTTGCGGTCATATTAACAACAAATATTTACTGAGTACTTCATCGCCAAATCATGTTCAGAGTACTTTTTGTCGATTAACTCACTTAATCTCCAAAATTCTGATACAGGTACTAGTATTGACTCCATTTCATAGATAAGAAAACTGAGGCAGAGTAGTTAAGAAATCTGCCCAAGGTCGCAAGAGGCTGGGCTCCATTAAGTCTTTTTTTTTTTTTTGGGAAACCATGCCACATAACCAGCCTTTTGAAGGAGTCGGCTTTAATTTGGCTATACCAAATACTATTTGAAATCATCTAAACAATACTTCTGTCTTACAGTTGAAAAGACTGAAGTCTAGAGCATTTGCTAGTATTAATGATAGAAGAGTTAATTACATAAGGCACAATCATATAGCTCTGGCTTCAGCAGACCACCAAAGAGCTCACTTGAAGAGCTTTATAAAAGCACTTATGCCTGGGCCCATTGAATCAGAATCTCCGGGGCAGAGCTGGGACAACTGTATATATATATTTTTAATCACCCAGGGGAAGGCCACGCATAATGACGGTTGAAAACCACTCACTTTGCCCATATGTGCTATATTCTTGCTGCTTGGCCACACCAACACTCTACTGAGTTAAGAGCTCATCTGGAGAGGGTGAAACAGGGTTGGGGCATCTTAAAAAAGCAAAGTCAGGATGGCTGTTGGTGTCTTGAGTTCTTTCTGTGAATTAAGACCACTCACATAGCATCCAACCACTGTATTCCATATAAACATGACATTAAGGTAAAGAAGGTACGTGCTTGGGCAAACACAAGCTTTTGGAAGTAAACTGGCTTATGTCTGTCTAATCCAGAAAGGCATCAGCAGACCTACCTGATAGCCACACATATCTTAGCTTTGGCCTTTCCCCCTCTTGGCGTGCAAAGGCCTGAGGGTCCCAGACTAACTATCCGGCCTCAAAGCTAAAATCAGGCTAAAATCTAAAGTTACTCAGTTATTAAAGGAAAACAAAACAAAAAGTAAAGTGTGGGCCAAAGGAAGGACAAGCAGTCTCTCCCAACAGAAAAAAATCAGCCTGCTTGCCCAGAGGGCAAGAGCTAATGCACAGGACCAGAGGAAAGAAATGGGAAGGGAACAGAATGCCATCTCTCCAGCCTGCCCCACTCGCCCTCCTGAACTACATAAACAAACAGTCATTTGAATCGCTTTGCTTCTCCTTTTTTATCCTGCACAATGATGAAGACCATCCCTGTGGCGTTTTTAAGGTTAGTTATATAAAACTGCATTTTGTCCCTTTGAATAAGTCAATTTGAATGAATCCCTTTTTTATTTTTTAAGCCTGAAATCAAACAGACGTGAAGGAAAGTCGGGAGTGGGGTTAAATGATCCATTTGAGATGCCTGCCTTGGGTTACAAGAGAGGGAAAGCAGAGCGTGCGCCACAGGGCCATGCAAAGCAGGCCTTTCCCGGCTTCCCACAGCATCGTACAGCAAGAGGAGGCACAGGCTTACCCCCATCCCTAAAGCACTCAAGGCAGTACGTTGAAAGCCAACTCCCTTTCTAAGGCAGAATTAAGCTGAAGATGTGAGTTAATGAAAGCTCTCAGATGAACAGTGATGAACGGTGACCAAAGCAGCAGGGTCCGAAGAAAACAATTACAAATGGAAAAACAGCTGAAATTGTTTCTTATGTTTGTCAATGAATTACAAAGTGTGTGCTAAGAGCATTGAATGTCTCAGCGAGTTCTACCTGTGATCAACTTACCTGTGAGCAGATACTGAAGACAGACGACGTCATTAAAATGGTCACAGTAGGGGCGCCTGGGTGGCTCAGTTGTTAAGCGGCTGCTTTTGGCCTGGGGTCCTGGGATTGAACACCCCCCCACCACCACCACCTACCCACATCGGGTTGTCTGCTCAGCGGGAGGCCTACTTCTCCCATTCCCCAGTCCCTCTGCTTGTGTTCCCTCTCGCTGTATCTCTCTGACAAATAAATAAAGAAAATCTTAAAATAAAATAAAATGGTCACAGTAGCACACTAGTGAGCCTTGCTTCAAATTCCAAAACCCGCGAATTTTTATTTGTTCTCTCTTTTGCACATTTCATAGCATGTGGAGGACTGAACTGCAACACCGTCATTCACCACCCCCCTCCCCCCACCCCCTCATCTTTCCTTTTAAGTTTTGGCCCATATGCTAATGACAAAAGGAGCACCGGGAGGGAGGGAATTCCACTCCAAAATCCTTTGGTGCCCAGCATGGGCTGGAGTCAGGGAAGGAGGGGGTTCACCCCGACCAGAGACAGAGTGTCTCAAACAGGAGCCTCTGCTTTTTTTCTGAGGGGGAAAGCCTTCTTGATGAGGCTGATCATAAGGGAGATAGGGACACTGCTGGCCAAGGTTTCTTAACCCTCTTTATTTCTGATTTGCATATTCACCGACAAAGATCCTTATTGTTGATAAGCTGACTGAAACCTTTTTATATGCATTTAACCAAAATGAATTTGCTTTCCCTAATCCCTAGAAGGAGGAAGAGAATCACTATTTATTAAATTTTCAAGTATGCCAGGTGCCTTACAAACTCTCTCATGTTAAATCCTGTTTACCCAGTGAGGTCAGCATTACTAGTTCTCTTTTCTAGAGATAAAGAAAATAAGGTTCAGAGAGGGGAGATAAGTTTTCCAAGATCACACAGTAAGCCAGTGTTGGAGCCAGGTGTCAAGCCCCAAGTGTGTGGGGCTCTGGGATCCTCACTCTTGCTCTCTATACTAGGTTAAGTGCTATTTTCTTCTTTCTGTCCATTGTTATCCTACTCCAATTCTCTAGCTTCCTGTCCTAAAGGGTGGTTTTAGCAAGGACAGCATCTTCCCCCACACTCTCCGTATTCCTAATGGCAGAGCAGTTGCCCCTGACCGAGATCCCAGATGGCCTTACCTTACCTTACCACGAGTGAGGGAATTTCCGAGCAAGAGCAACCTTGAAGAACTTTTGTAACCAGAAGAAAGGATAAATGATAAGCCTGTCTTCTGATAACCCAATCTTGTATTTCTCTAGCTCTCCTCATGCTCCTTCTTGATAATATGGGGACATTTCTGTTCCATTATGTCATAAAGGTTAAAAGCTTGGGCTCTGGAATAAGATAGACCCAAGTTAAAATGTACTGTATGGCTTTGTGTAAGGGACTTCAAGTTTGTAACATGACGGTGTTCTTAGGATTTTGTGAGCAGTACACGAAATAACACAAGCCAGGAGCTTCAATCGGCAACTGGCACATAGAAGGGGCCTTGGTAAGTGTTTCTCCTCCTCATCCTCAGTGTCCTCCACCTCCTTCTCCTCTCCATCCTGCCTTCCCTGGAAATGGGAGGCAGGGCAGGGGTGCAGAAGTGTTCCTCTGCCACGATGGCTCAGTCTGGCCTGCCAGCTCTCAGACATCAGCAGGTTCTCAGGGGCTAATAGGGAAGCTGAGTAGGAGACAAGGGGGAATGCAACCAGGCAAGACCTCTTGCTTTGCCTTTCCTCTGGCTCCCTGGTAACATGATTAAGAACTGGGGCTGGAGGTTGGGGGACTGTGGGGATCAAAACAGAAAGAGCTACCAAGATTGGAACTTATGTGAAATACAACTGTATAAGCACAATGGAAATAATGTGGGTGTGGGATTTAACCAAGTATGCTCCAATTTGCCTTCATTGCTGTTGAGCATTTCTCCTTTGGGCACATTAGTTCCTCTCTCTGAGTCTCCATCTCTCCATCCTAATGTTTGTCCAGCTGCTTCATATGCCAGGCACCTTGCTGATCTCTTTTCATGTACACGAGGGCTCACATTCACATGTTACTGATATCATAGGCTATCTTATGCCACTGCCTAGTGAGTAACTCTTGGGCAATATATTGTGCTTAAATGGGGATGCGGTGGTGAATAAGGCGAGCATGCTCCTTGCCCTTACGTAGCTTGAATTCCGGGGGTGATTTCAGGCATAAGTGAGTTATGTCTAGCACACCGCGTTACTTTAGTAAATGTCTGTTCTCTCCTGCTTTGCCATCATTCACCTCAGGAGTTCCACTATCAAGCTGAGCACATAAAACTGACAGTTTTTGGATCAAAAATGGTTAAGGAGCAGCAATTGCGTATGGTCTAACAGCATGGAAGGGAGAAGGCCTACCTTGATTTAAAGCAGTCATAGTAGCAACAACCTCCCTGCTGTTGCTTGAATGGCACTATTTTCCTTGACTTCCCAGGTAGACAATTCTACTCCTTGCTTTGTTAAACCTGGTTCTAAAAGCAAGGCATCAAAACAAACTGTTGAATGCTCACTGAGGTAGAAAACCAGAGCCTAACAGCAGTGTCCCACACTAGGAGCCAACAGATGGGAACAAGGGAATGGCAGGTCAAACAGCAAACAGAGGCAGGCTGGCTGTCCCGCTGCCCACCTGGACAGACTGACGGACCAGCCAGTCTTAACCCAGAGCAGGGGAATGCTGCCGGCCTTGCTCCCTGAAGCCAATCTAACCAGGAGACAAGCACTCCAGAAAAAATAGTATCGCGTTGAATCCAGGCAAGGCATTGTCAAGGGGGATGCCCAGAAAAATGTACTCTGCCCCACAGTAATGTTCCTTCTGCAAAAACTGGGCAGCTCAAAGAATTTGACTCTTTTTTTTTTTTTTAAGCTTTTATTTATTTGACAGAGAGACAGCAAGAGAGGGGAACACAAGCAGGGGAGTGGGAGAGGGAGTGGGAACAGGGAGCCCAATGTGAGGCTGATCCCAGGACCCTGGGATCATGACCTGAGCCAAAGGCAGCCGCTTAATGACTAAGCCACTCAGGCTCCCCAGAATTTGACTCTTTTAACATCTAAATGCATTTGATTATCACAAGCACTTAATGATCAAATCTCATTAATAGTGCTCTCGAGGACAATTATCTATCATTATGGATGTATTGCTTTACCCTTTTTAATTAGGATGATAATGCCCAGTGTAAATAAAGGCTTCTTTGCTAATTTCAATTGTGCACAACGAATAGCCTTTTATTCTTTTCCTTTTTCCCCCTTTTCCCCTAGGGTTCTTTGGACTGAATTTACTCTGGTTCCTGAAGTGTGGAAAAAGTAAACAAGGTTTTGTTTGGATTCTACCCTTCAATTTCTCTGTACTAAAACACACTAAAGTACCAGAAAGTTATCCCAATAAACATAATTGTCCTGTGGTATGAGAATAGTTTCAGAAAATATTATAGAGCAAAAAAATCCAGAGCTTTCTATAATTAAAGAGTTGGGTGAGGGGATATTTGGCCTATTTCCAATCGCTTTGTATTGCCACAGAAATGTAAACAATTTAAAAATTCATGTTAAATTTTATCTACCTGGATATTTAGGTCATTACAAAAGGGATCCCACATGGTAGGTTAAATATTTCACATGATTACATCAAATCATCTGAATACAAGAACTTAAAGTAATCCATATAAAATTTCTGAAAGAGGACATGAAACAAAGGACACACACACACACAAGGAAATAAAAATCATCAAAATAAGTGACTTTAGTCTTTCCTTGTGGCCCCTAGTGATCTTAGTCTAGTGAGTGAGAATTGATTTATCTCTGGGGAATGTGCTACTGGTCCCCAGGGTACAGATGTCCCTCACCTGACACAGTCAGCTTGTCTCTGGAGAAACCCCTGGCCAAGGGCAGTCAGGAATGGACGCCACGCCTCACTTATGAGAACAAGAACATCTCCCTGGCCTGTTCTGAATGCTCTTTTGAGGCTAAAAATAGGGCAAGGCTTCTTCAAGGGTTTGAAGTTCTAGAGTGGAAAATAACGTGTAACAAAAAAGCCAACAGTTAGGTGGTTAAGGTTATGAGTGATTATTGCATTTTCTTTCCACAGTGATCATTGAAATGAATTATTTTACTTTTGTAGGAAAAAATTAGGAAATAAAAAAATAAGGGATCCTATAGGGACGTCTGGGTGGCTCAGTCGGCTAAGTGTCGGGCTCTTGGTTTGGGATCAGGTCATGATCTTAGAATCACGGGATAGAGCCCTGTGTGGAGCCCTGCACACAGCGAGCAGTCTGCTGGAGATTCTCCCCCTCCCTTGGACCCTTCCTCGCTTGAGAGCTCTCTCTCTCTCTCTTTCTCGGTAAAATAAATAAATAAATCTTTAAATATCTATAATATATATGTTTATCTAATATATATGTTTATATAATTATATAACACATATGTTTATATATCTATAATATGTATGTTTATATGTGTTTATATATATGTTTACATAAATATACATATTATATATTTATTATATATATGTGTGTGTGTGTGTATATATATATATACATATATATATATATATATATATATATATATATATGGAATATAGGTAACTTTTAAAACTACCATCTTGGGGTGTCTGGGTGGCTCAGTTGGTTAAGCATCTGCCTTCGGCTCAGGTCACCATCCCAGGGTCCTGGGATCAAGCCCTGCATTGGGTTACCTGCTCAGCAGAGAGCCTTTTTCTCTCTCTCCCTCTGCCTGCCACTCTGCTTACTTGTGCTCTCTCTCTATCTCTCTGTCAAATAAATACATAAAATATTTTTTTAAAACCCCTACTATCTTAATTGGTCCATTCAAGGGGTTTTATAATGGTTGGTTCTTACCTCAATTGCCATTTATATAGAGACTTGCTTAATGTAGGACAAACCCTAATGGTACTCCACAAATCTGTAAAATCTTTCTTCTATTTACCATTATAAAAAGATAGATTTTTTTCAGGAAGCCTGGGTGGCTCAGTGGGTTAAGCCTTTGCCTTGGTTCAGGTCATGATCTCAGGGTCCTGGGATTAAGCCCTGCATCAGGTTCTGCTCAGCAGGGAGCCTGCTCCTCCCCCACCCCTGTCTGCCTCTCTGCTACTTGTGATCTCTCTCTCTGTCAAATAAATAAATAAAATCTTTTAAAAAAATAGATTTTTCCTATTTTTTGAGTCTCTTTTACCCACAAAATCCTTGAAAATTATCTCTATTATATTTCTAACAAACATCAAAAATATATGGAGGGTGAATAATGTGTAAATAAACCTTTAAAAACCTATTGATTATAAGAATATAAGCTCACAAAAATTTTAGAAACTATAAAATAGTACCTAAGAAAAATTACCCATAAAGGTAACAACTGGAATCAACTCTTATCAGTATTTCTGTATAACAGGCAGGAAGCCCATCACAGCAGGGGGCTCCTTTCCAAGAGACTCTGACCCCCTCAGTTAAGGGGCAAGGATGCCAGAGCTCTGTTGTTTCTGTCACCAGACCTGTTTCTGCCCCTTGTAATGGAAGTAATTTACTTGAACATTAGGGAAATATGAGTGAGAAAACAAAGAGAGTCTCTATGCAAACTAGATCGAATGTTTTGGAAAGACTCCACGGAGGAATGATTTTTTTTTTTTTTTTTAAGAGAGAGTTAACAGGGTAGGGGTGTAGAGGGAGAGAGGGACAGAGAATCTTAAGCAAGCTCCATGCCCAGCACGGGACTCAATGTCAGAACCCTGAGATCATGATCTGAGCCAAAATCAAGAGTCAGATGCTTAACTGACTGAGCCACCCAGGCACCCTGAGGCAAGATTTTTTTTAATAAAAGGGATTCTGCACTCAAGTTGCCTGGAAGGGGTCTGATTTCAAATTGAGATGGAGCTCTTCTCAGGCACTGTATTCCATGTTCCAGAACAGCCGTGGACAAGCCGGGCACACTGTGGCTGAGCCAACCACAAGCATCACTGTATACTGTGGGCCAGTCACTTTGGTCCAATACCCCAGGATCTGGAAATTAATACTGTGTGGCTTCGGCTTCCCAACCTTTGAGATAAAATCACCTGACTGGAAAACTCCAAATCCAGAAGACTGGAGAGGCTCTCAAGGGCATTTTCTAGTTCCATACACTTTTGAGGATTTACTCCCCATCCCTCAGTTGAATAACAGTTTATTTATTTATGTATTTATTTATTTTCATATACCACAACCACGTGGGATTTATTCTAGGTATGCGAGGTTAATTAAACATTCAAAAAGCAATTAACAATCAACCCATCATACCAACAGGCTAAAGAAGTAAAATCATACGATCATATCAACAGATGCAGAAAAAGCATTTGACAAAATCCAACACCCTGAATAACAATTTAAGTTAACTAAAGCTTTAACTGAATACCAGCTCAAGTTTCCCCCCTGCTGCCCCAGGGAAAGAAACCCCATCTTCCCCTCATTGCTTTTCTTTTTGGTTTTCATGATTTAGAAGGTGCTCCAAAATGTTTAGGGATGAGTCAAACTCAACCAAAGCTGTATTGGTCCAGACTCCTCTACTCTATTTAAGAATATTGGATAAAAGGAATGACATTCCTGGATGGAGTACCAGCTAGGTACCTTGGTAAGAGGCAAGAAGAGGCCTCCCAGAGACTTTTTGGCAAGCAAAATGAATGGCCTGGACAACAGCCAGCTATTTTTTCATGTGCACCTCACTAGAGGCATAACTGCCCTGATGGTCCAAAAGGCTCTTGCAGTAACCTCTGTCGGCTTGGTCTATTGGGACTATATTCTCTTCCCAATATTGCTGTGGGGGCCTTTACCCTTGTCCCAGTGGATGCCATTTGTTGGGTCTATCGGTCATGATGCTGGGGTGAGCAGGCAGGAGGCCTTTTGGCCAGAGCTATGCCAGTTAGATGTCTTCTCTCTGAAATCTGAATCTTGAGCTAAGGGGCAGAAAATGGTGCGCCAGCATCTTGAGAAGACCATCAATTCATGCCTGCTGACTCAGAACCCAAGAGTAGCCCCAGTTCCTGTCCCTCCTTTGCCTGAATATTCAGATTTCTCTTTGATCCTGTCAGTTATCCCTACGTTTCCACTGAAATCGGTTTCTGGCTAAAGTATCCAGAACTACTTTCTTCTGATTGAATTTTGAGGGATATAACTCATTCAGTATGTGTGTGTGTGTGTGTGTGTGTGTGTGTGTGTGCGTGCGTGTGTGCGCATGTGGGCATGCATGTGTGCATGTATGTGTGTATGCATATGTACTCATATGTGTGTGTTTTGCCCTGGAAGCAGGGTCTGTACATTTTTACAGTCAATCATATAACGAATACACATCTGGTTTACTACATGTATTCCTTTAACATCTAGGCCACTGAGCTAGGGACAGAAAGTAGAAAAGGGAGTAAGATTCAATGTTTTGCCATGAAGCTGTGGTGTGTGTGTGTGTGTGTGTGTGTGTTTTGCTAGAAGAATCCCACAAACTCACCACACCACATTTTGGAAGATACCTATTGGGTTATGAGCCCAGTCCTTCTAAATCGGTGGGGCAGGGGGGGGGGTTGTGGGGAGTGGGAACTATTTCTCCTGCATGATCCTGTCTGCCATAAGGGGAACACCTGATCTAATCTAGACCAATCATATTTTTCTCCTAGGCACTTAGAATGGGGAAGAGGCAAGAGGGGTGGGAGGGAAGGAGAGAGACAGAGAGAAGGGCTGAGAGAAAGGTTAGGAGAGTGAGTTAGCAGGTTTCTTCCATGTGGGTCAACCATAAAAACTTGAGTGGAGTGGAAGCCATCTTCTGCCATTGAATGGATAAGTAGCAAAGAAAGGTAGTTTGCCAAGAAAGAAGAATGGCAGGACCATCAGAGAGAAACCAAGACGAGAGGCATTGAGAGGGTGCTCTGGGCTCTGTGACCACACAGCTGTGGGCCACAGCTCCTTTCTGAGACCTACCTGCACATCTGCCTTTGGATCCTGTGAGACCCCTGGATCCTAATATTGTATTCCCACTGGCATAACCAGTTCAAATACTTACAACTCAGCATCCTAACTAATACAAACATGAATTCCAAGGGCTGTGGGACCCCAACCTATAGAACGACATTCTCTAGGGGTGAAAAGAGACTCTACAAGGCTGCCTGTACGTAGTAGGTACGTAGTAGGTAGTAGGTGGTAACTTCACGACCTCTTCCATTAGAACCACATTTCATTCCTCTCTCATTAGAACCACAGAACATTCACCTTTCCTTACATCCTTGAATGTTACCATACCCTTGTATTTCACGTTGTGCCACTCCACTGAATCCTCTGAGATTAGATGAATTCTGTTTCATAATGGAAAACAACTAT
This sequence comes from Enhydra lutris kenyoni, assembly GCF_002288905.1. Lineage (NCBI taxonomy): Eukaryota > Metazoa > Chordata > Mammalia > Carnivora > Mustelidae > Enhydra > Enhydra lutris. Next base: position 36,506,060 of record NW_019154098.1, on the reverse strand, counting down.
GTACAAATGTAGGTTCCTTTTTTGATATTTAGAGTAACTACTCGCAAGATACTTATAAAATTAGATATTCTGATATTGACATATCATGCTTTCGTTGTCATGTTTTACTACAGTTCAATAGCCTCCATTTGTATGTGCCACGAACATAGAACAGAGTCCCACCGCAGACTAAGATTTTAAGCAAGTCTGCCATTCACACTGCCCTTCTACAAGGACACCATCAGAGATCAGACAATGAATTTTACCAATGTAGGCTGATACTGCACAGGATGTAAAACCAAATCCTTTCCTGTAACAGTTGCCATGACCAAGAATTCCTTGATCCCATCTAAATTTTCAATGACATCATTAATAGAGCTACTTAAGAATACCTGTACACATATCTGTACACACCACTGATGATTTTATTTTTTTTAAGATTTTATTTATTTATTTACTTGACAGAGAGAGAGGACACAGCAGGGGGAGCAGCAGGCAGAGGGATAGAGAGAAGCAGGCTCCCTGCAGAGTAAGGAGCAGGATGTGGGGCTCTATCCTAGGGTCCTGGGATCATGACCCAAGCCAAAGGCAGACACTTAACCAACTGAGACACCCGGGTGTCCCTGGCCTTTATATTAATTAATTAATTAAAATGTTTTATTTATTATTTATTTGACAGCAAGAAAGGAACACAAGCAGGAGAAGTGAGAGAGGGAGAAGCGGGCTTCCTGCTGAGCAAGGAGCCCAATGTGGGACTTGAACCCTCAACCCTGGGATCAGGACCTGAGCTGAAGGCAGATGCTTAACGACTGAGCCACCCAGGTGCCCCTAGGCTCCATCTTTAATCTTTATTTTGGTTCTCTCCTTGTTTAGAACCTAGGTGGGGGAAAAAAGTGCAATTTTCTGGGGGCTTCTTTGGCAACCCCAACAAAACATTCCGTTCATTTTTCCAGTCCTGTTTTGCACATGCTGAGTTCCAGTTTTTCTCAGTTGCTGGCTAGGTCAGATATATTTTACAGCATTCAATCAATACTTTCATAAACTCCCATCTGTGAAGGGTTTACACCTCCTGACGTCAAATTCATAACTGCATTCTGCAGCGACTTCATTGGCTTTCTTCACACGTTACAACAAGCTCTTGAAATGTGTATCCTCTTTTTCAGTTTGGCAATATTTTCACCCTGTATGGTCTCATTTATCCTAGTTCTAGTTATGGGTTTGTTTTTTTTTTTAAAGATTTTATTTATTTGACAGACAGAGATCACAAGTAGGCAGAGAGACAGGCAGAGAGAGAGAGAGGAGGAAGCAGGCTCCCTGCTGAGCAGAGAGCCCAATGTGGGGCTCGATCCCAGGACCCTGGAATCATGTCCTGAGCCGAAGACAGAGGCTTTAACCCACTGAGCCACCCAGGTGCCCCTAGTTATGGGTTTTTATGACAATTACTAATTTGTGTTCTTTAGGTAGTCATTCTAGATAGATAAAAAGCACAGCAGTATACATTTCTTGTCAGAATCCTGCCTAATCCCCCAAGGGCTGCTAGTTTGCCTATTATCAGAGGCAACTAGGAGCTCAGAACGTGGCGGGCGCCTGGATGGCTCAGTCAGTTAAGCGCCTCCCTTGGGCTTAGGTTCTGATCCCAGTTGTCTTGGATCAAGCCCCAGGTTGGGTTCTTCGCTGCATGGGAAGTCTGCTTCTCCCTTTGCCCCTCCCCTTCCCCCTGCTCGTGCTCTCTCTCTCTCACTTTATGCACACTGCTTCTCAAATAAATAAATAAAATCTTCAAAAAAAAAAAAAAGCAAAAATAAAAACGGAAGCTCCTAACGCGGTTGGACACAGAAGGCGATCTATACCATGAAATTTGTGGGGGTCAGGTTTGGGGCCCCTCATTGGGACAGGGTGTCTTCCTTTCACAGGGCTGAGATGCCTGGAGCAGGGAACAGAGTGGGTAGGGATGGTGGGCTGAACCCGGCTAAGGACGCATTTTGCATTTTGCCCCCAGGGCAACAGAGGCCCCGGGTAACTCACCAATGCTATCTCCCAAATTCCACTCTCAAGACTTTCCCTCCCTTAACTTTTCTTTCCCTCCCAATCTGCCCATTCTCCCTGTTTCTATTTTTTAAACTAGAGAAATTTAGTCTCAGTTCAGATTCTGTAGACTGGTGGATACTTGGTGAATTCCTACCAACTGGGGGACACAGCTAACAGCTGAAACAAAAAACAGTGGAATTAGAAAGGGAAAATGTTTGGGGTAAAATATATCAGCCAGGAAAAACAAAAAAGGATTTCAATTATTGTGGAGAACATCTAATCATTACATAATCCAGAGTGAAAGCTACTCTTTATAAGAGACTTGTAGAATGCTCTAAGCTCCCTGTAAAATTGATTTGAGAGACGCCTGGGTGGCTCAGTGGGTACAGCATCTGTCTTCGGCTCAGGTCATGATCTCCTGGTCCTGGGACTGAGCTTCTCCCCCTCCCCCTACTTGTGCTCGCTCTCTCTCTCTCTCTCTCTCTCTCAAATAAATAAATTAAATCTTTAAAAAAAAAAAAACCTGTTCGATTTTCTGAGAAGACCTATGCACATCTACTTATTACACAGTGTGCTCACACATGTATAAAATTTTACAAGCCATTGTTTTAATAAATTATTAAAAACAAGTCTTTAAATCTATTTTTTATGTTTGTTGATTATTTGAATATTCACAATTTGGAATTGCTTATTCAAGTTTATTGGCTCATTTCCCATTGGATTGTCTTTGTCTTATGGATTTACACAAATCTTTCTTTTTCTCTTTCCCTCTTTCCTTTCTCTCTCTCTCTTTTTTTTTTTTTCCTTTTGGTCTACTCCAAGGTCATGAAGGTGTTTTTCTGTGTTATCCTCTAGAAGGCTTATCGTTGTTTTACTTTTAACATTTAAAAGTACAATCCACCTGGAATTAACTTGTTTTGTGTGAAGGGGTCAAGTTCCTTCCTTAATTTAGAAATCCTATTGACCCAGTTTCATTTATTGAAAAGACCATCCTCTTCCTACTACACTGCATAGAGCTTTGTCATAAATGAAGAAGTCTTCTGTCCACTCGTTTTTCCAGTTTGTTTGTTTTCCCCTAAGCTTTAAAAATTACCCATATGTGGAAGGCAGCATCTCAGATGCCCCAACAATCTCCACCTCCTCACATTCATATCCTGGTTTCGTTCTCTCCCACATTGCATCAAGATCAGTTTGTGGACCAACAGAATGCAGCAGAAGGAATGGCATGCCATTTCCAAAATGAGGTTATAAAAGATGCTGATGTTTCCTTCTCCTTCTCTCTCTCTATCACTTGTTCAAGAGAAACCAGATGTCATTCATTGATGATATTCAGACATCCTTGTGGAGAGATTCACATGGCAAGTAACTGAGCCCTCCATCCAACAGACCATGGCACAGCCATGTGAAAGAATTTGGAAAGAGATCCTCTAACGTTTGGATGACTGCAGACCCAGCGAATGGCTTGACCACAACCACATGAAAGACCTTGAGCCAGAACCACCCAGCAGACCTGATCATGGATTCCAAACTTTCAGAAACAGGGTGAGATAATGTGTTTTTTTTTAATTAATTAATTAGTTAATTAATTAAATTTTAATTAATTTTTTGATTTTTAATGTCTGATTTTTAATGTATTTTTATCCCCAGGGGTACAGGTCTGTGACTCACCAGATAATGTGTTTTTTTGGGGGCTGCTATATTTTGACAGTTTGTTACACAGCAATAGATAACAAATATACCATTGTTTCATTTAAAAATGCCTATGTATTCAAAAATACAAAGAGAACTCCTAAAATTGTACTTTTTATGAGTTGCTTCTGTTGAAATGTCAAAGGCATTTTTAAAGCAGAGAATTGTCTAATAATTAATGCCTGACGCTCCATAAAATTCCAGGCAGCTCTGACTTTGAGCACACCATTGCTACAGAAAATATTTGGTAGCAACTGACAGGATGAGAAAAAAAGCAAGACTAAACCTAAGATGCCAGGATAATTTCTGGGGATCCTTCCTTCTGGACTATTTATGATTCTGGTGGAAGCTTAAGAAGTCTATTTTCTTTAAAATCCTTAGAATCAAGAGCCATCACCTTTCTTCTTTCTTCTTTTCTTTCTATTCCTATACTGACAGTCTTTTTAAAAATTAATTCATTTATTTATATTTAAGTGCTCTTTATGCTTCTATGCCCAATGTGGGGCTTGAACTCACAACCCCGAGATCAAGATTTGTAAGTTCTACTGACTAAGCCATCCAGGTGCCCCTACAGTGACAGTCTTGAGGTACTCAAATTAAACTACTTTAAATACCCATGGAAAATTCCATGAGTACTTGAGACAATGTGCACAGCAGTCTGTCTGGAGCAGGGTCGATGAAGAGGACTGTTAGAAGGTAAGGCTGAGAAAAGTTAAGCTGATGTCCTTTCTCTCTTGGTCCATAGAGCTGGGATTAGCAATAAATGATTCTCCATGGGTTGTCCTTATTTTCCCCAAGTCTTGTGTGTTCATTCTCTTCATCTCTGACTCCAGGGCTTGACCATGAATTTGCCCCTGGAAATTCGTGAGGCTCCTTTGTTTCTGAGGACTTACCTGGCTTTGGGGAACCTGTTTTCTCTCCCAGTTTCTTTGTGCTCCCTTTTCTTTCTTGGTTCGGGCATCACTTGATACTTTGGGAAAGGAATTCCAGGCTGCAAAGCTGGTCCTTAGGAACCTCACCCTTAGCTCTATACTCACTGACTCCCAGTAAAGAATTGTATCATTTTGCTTAAATATCGTACTTTCAAATTGAGTGCCCACCCCAATGCATGTGCACACATGTGTGCAGGCATGCACACACATACACACACACATAGATTTCCGTAGCTCTCACCAACTCAGGGGCCAAGGAAGTATGGAGACCTCAGCTGGTTCCACAAATTCTGGTTCTTGAAAGCCTTGTTTAAAGCCCACCATACCCACCTCCACCTATCTGCTCCCTTCCCTGCAGCATTTCAGTCAGACAAATATGGAAATTAAGTTCTGGATTTTTTTTTCCTTTTTTAACAAAAGTTTTGCTTATAAAAACATTAAATTCACACAACAAGTAGAGAAACAGTACAATGAATTCTCTTAGACCCATTTACCTAAACTGGATAATTGTAAAAGATTTTGCCACATTTGCTTTATCTATTCTTTTCCCCCTTTTGTTGAATTATTATTATTATTTTAGATTTTATTTATTTATATGACAAAGAGAGAGATCACAAGTAAGCAGAGAGGCAGGCAGAGAGAGGAGGGTGAAACAGGCTCCCTGCTGAGCAGAGAACCTGATGCGGGGGTGAGGGGGGGGCTGGATCCCAGGACCCTGAGACCATGACCTGAGCTGAAGGCAGAGGCTTAACCCACTGAGCCACCCAGGTGCCCCTTGTTGAATTATTTTAAAGTAAATTTCAGATATGTCATTGCATCTCTACCTATTTACCCATACATTTCTGAACTGTTAGTTGTCTAAATCAAGAGGCAAACCAGGTCCGCAAATTACATTTAGTCATCTGTCCTTTAAGTCTATTTTAATGCTGATTCCTCCCCTCCCCATCCCACAATCTTTTTTCATGTCATTGATTTGTTGTAGTAAGTCTGTTTCCTATTGGCTCCCCAATAGTCTAGATTTGTCTATTTGGCTTCTTGGGCTGTCCTTAAATTTGTTTTCCTATCTTCCTTATTTCCTAAGGCTTAATAAGATTTGGCTTCATTTTTAGGCAATAACACCTCAAAAGGGATGCCGTAGACTGTGGTACTGCACTTTAGAAGACCTGCAGGGAGGGTCTGGTTGTTCAACTTTTAGTGATGCCAAGGTTGATCAATGAGTTTAGGTGGCGACCACCTAAGAGCTCATTCTAAAGTTTCCCATTAACCATTCATCATATTAGTTTCATCCATTGATGATCCCAAGTGAGTTTTGATGAGGAATAGTTGCCTTAATAACAGACCTGGCCCACTGGTTACAATTTGCTTACAGCAAACCATTATCGAGTTGCTCCCTGAGAACACAGGTTTGAACTGCACATGTCCATCTTACGCAGATTTTTTGGGATAAATACAGTATAGTACTATAAGTGTATTAACTCTCCTTATGATTTTTTTTTCAAGATTTTTTATTTATTTATTTGACAGACAGAGATCACAAGTAGGCAGAGAGGCAGGCAGAGAGAGGAAGGGAAGCTGAGCAGAGAGCCTGATGTGGGGCTCGATCACAGGACCCTGGGATCATGACCTGAGCCGAAGGCAGAGGCTTTAACCCACTGAGCCACCCAGGCGCCCCTCTCCTTATGATTTTCTTAATGACATTTTCTTTTATCTAGCTTCATTTATCATAAGAATATAGTACATAATGGGCGCCTGGGTGTCTCAGTGGGTTAAAGCCTCTGCCTTCAGCTCAGGTCATGATCTCAGGGTCCTGGGATCGAGTCCCACATAGGGCTCTCTGCTCAGCAGGGAGCCTGCTTCCTCCTCTCTCTGCCTTCCTCTCTGCCTACTTCTGATCTGTCTCTGTCAAAGAAATAAATAAAAAAAATTTAAAAAAAAAAGAATATAGTACATAATAAAGGTAACATACAAAATATGTGTTTATGTTATTGGGCTTCTGGTCAACAGTAGGCTAAAAGTAGTTAAGTTTTGTAGGGAGACAAATGTTATACATGAATTTTTGACTGCAGAGGGGGTCGGCACCCCCCATCTGGTGTTGTTCAAGGGTCACTGTACTTCTTTGCCCTGAACCCCCAGAAGATACAGCTTCCATTCATAGCTGTATCTCCATGCTCTAGACAAGTGCTCATAAATATTAATGTGCATATGAATCTCATTAGGAGGTAGATTCAGTTCAGGAGGACAGAGACTCTGTATTCCTCATAAGCCCTCAGGTTATTCCAATATTATTAATCTGTGGCTACATGAAGCAAGGCCCTGGGGCACTTCTAACACCTAACATCCCACAGGAGCTATAGGCCACTTCGAGATTTTCAAGAAATTTCCTGATAATATATGGCAATGGCCCTAAGGATTAGGGAGAACATCAGAATTGGACAACACTATAGGGCTCTCTTCCTGGCCAATCTGCCCTCTTCTAACATGGAAACTACTACATGAGGACCAGTCATGGCCTCAGAAGCCTTCCTTTATATGGCTTTTTCCTCCAGTGCAAGAGCCCATGACCATCCCCTTGCTGCTGGGCTGGACCATCTAGACTTAGTCATCTCCTCGTCCTCTCTTCATGCACATCTCTGCGTGAACCCCTGCAAGTGGAGATGGAAGAAGTACAGTGAAAACTATACTATGCTCTGGTTTTCTCCAAAACCTAGGATACTGAGAAGAGTATGGAGCAGTATGTGCCACAGAGACCTACCTACTACCTCCTCAGTACCCGAGAAAAGGTCAGGACTTTCTGCCAGAGCCACCCAGGAAGAACTGAGATCATATGATGCAAGGGATGGAGGGAGCTGTATCAAGACCAGGGAAGATAATAAAGGTAAATCATCCCATCGAGCAAATGCTACAGAAGCTTGCCCTAAATTTTTTACTGTCTGACACTCAATGCTCCCAACTGGCTTTTACCCATGCATATGCCTTGGCTTGAGATCCTAGATCCATGGCCTAGTTTTAATATCACCTTTTGGCTCACTTACTTAAGTTTCCTCCAAATACCCTTCTGGCATTTTTGCCTCACCTTCTGATTTTCATTCTTGGTCTGTGACTTTGCTCATACTCGTGATTTTGGAGTCCCAAGCCTTGGACGAGGACAGTTTTGTCCAGCCTGTAACTCTGCAGATCTCACATCAGACCATAGACAACCTGAGTTTCCATAGCAGAAGACCAGTGGGGCTGGATTCAGGCAATTGAAGTTAGATTGGGGTAGGTCTCGATTCATAGATAAGATTAGATTAGACTGCTCCATGTGTACTGAGGAATTGCTGAAGGTTTTCAAACAGGGAAGGGACAGTCTCATGATATTAGATTATTTGAATATATTTTTCCAGGTTCAGACATTTTCAAGAGTATATTGAAGCATCAACAGTGAGCATGCCTCATTAAAAATCTCAGAGAGAACATTCTGTTCTGCTATAGCCCCAGCCATGGTCTCTGGGTTCTCATTTTGGCATTTTCCCTTGGGTAAATGTCACCTCTTTTCAGTTTATTTATAGCTCATTTAGACCATTAAAGCCATAATCATTCCCCAAATAGGGAGAGATGCTCTGATGATCAGTGGAAAAAGCATTTTTATATGAAAGTGAAAGTGAAGAGAGCAGTATTACTATGATACCTGACAACTACCCTCTCATTTTCTCCTTGTGTTATTTCAACTTGTGTTACTTCCTTCAAAACCTTGCCTAAAGTATTTTTCTTCTATGAAGTCATTCCTGACTAAATCCACCACATTTGGATACAGGAAGAACTTCTTCATATTCAAGGCTAGGAAGTGGCATGGCACAGGCTTTGGAAAAAGGCAGATCTAGGTTTGAATCTCAGATCTGCTATTTACATTATCAAAAATGAAGGTCAATTAAAAAAAAAGATTTTACTTATTTATCTGATAGAGAAAGAGACAGAGAGAGAGAGAGCATAAGCAGGTAGATCAGCAGGCAGAGGGAGAGGGAGGGAAAAGCAGGCTTCCCACTGATCAGGAAGCCCGATGGGGGACTCCATCCCAGGACCCTGGAATCACGACCTTAGCAGAAGACAGATGGTTAATGGATTGAGCCACCCAAGTGCCCCTAAAATGAACATCAAATTTACCATCTGTATTATGAAGCTATCAGTACTGTGGTATCTGTTAATATTTTTTTACTTTTTAACCAAAGGCCAATCTCCCATTTCTTTCTTGCTAAGATAACCCTTATTTGTTCAAATGTTGAGTGGAGATTCCTTGATATCGTGCAAGGTGGATACAGCTCCTGAGTTATACTGGTCATGTGACCCAGTGCTGGCCAATGAGATATAGAGGAAGTTTGATGGCGGATTCTGGGAAAGGCTTTCATGCCTGAAGAGAGTGCCCTATCTTTTTCCTGTTTTTAAGTTTGGTTGTGTAAGATATGATACTTTTTACTTAAGAGGTAGACAAGCACAAAGACACTGACCCAGACCTCTGAAGAGTGGAGTTGCCAATTTGATGCCAGCAATTGCTTCCCCTCTTTCATCCTAACTTCTTGTCATGTAAGATGAATTAACCAGGCTTGGGTAAATAGCCCCTGCTAGCTGGCTTCTTTTTGACTTGCTGTCGAAAGCGTTCTTAACTATTATCATTAGCTATCTCATAGGGCACCACTGAAGCTTAAATGAGGAATCCAGTTTAGCACCTAGAATAGAGAAGGTAGTCCGTATATAATCCTGGAATTAACTTATTTATTCAACAATCCTGATGAAAGTATTCAATTTGATGTTTCTCTCAATTGAAGTCCCCAGAACGACCATGGAATAATTGTAGGATGGAAAGGGTGTACCTAATTCAGAGTATTTGTCATTTACTCATTTATCACATATTTCCTGAAGGCTAGGTAAGGTGTTGAGACCTGGGGAAACAATGATGAGCCTATAATAGGCATAATCTCTGTCCTGGAGCTTAGAGTCTAGTGGAAGGGGTTGGCCAATAATCAAACACCACTCAAGTAAATGTGAAATTACAACTGTGATGAGTGTTTTCTACAAGAGGAGCATGTTGCTACATGGATAAATAATGGAGAAATGTATCTTCCCAATATAACAATCCCTAATCTGAGAGAGCCAGAGCTCCTTCCTTGAGGATGAGATGATGAGGGGCAGTTAGGAACTAGTTAGATGAGGGAGAAAAGACAGCCAAAGTTTAGGGAGATAGAGTAGTAAATTCAAAGATCCTGGGCAAGAGGGAACATGATTTGCAGTTTGCATTTTTGTTTTTAAAATTTATTTTGATTAAAATTGTATAAACATGGAGACATATGTGCATAAGATACATATGTGTATAAAACGATATCCATAGTTTTAAAAGTCAAATAATTAAGTAATAATATAGACTATAACACTGATTAATGCTATTAAAAAATAGCAGTCCATGCCTCACTCCACCCCACTGTCCAATCCCACTTTTTTAAAAAATATTTTATTTATTTATTTGACAGAGAGAGATCACAAGTAGGCAGAGAGGTAGGCAGAGAGAGAGGGGGAAGCAGGCTTCCTGCTGAGCAGAGAGCCCGATGTGGGCTCGATCCCAGACCCTGAGATCATGACCTGAGCCGAAGGCAGGGGCTTACCCTACTGAGCCACCCAGGCGCCCCTCCAATCCCACTCTTAAGAGACAACCTATTTTTATGAGCTTTCTTTTTTAAAATTCTAGCATTTACTTCCATATTTCTAAATAATATGCTGACTGGCTGACCCAGAATACATTTCTCTTTTTTTTTCTTTCTGCCTGCCCCACCTTAGAGTTTGGGAAAGCTAGATACGTATTTTTCCAGCCTCCCTAGCAGAGAGGGGTGACTGTGTGACCCAGTTTTGGCCAAGGGCAGGAAGGCATCCTGGAGGCTTCTAACATCAGTGCTGGAATTGTTTTCCTGATACATGGCATTGCTGAGGCTCACACCAACTCTTTCCCCTTCTTACTGCCTTACCCATAGACATAATGGCTGAAGCTGAAGGGATCATCTGTGTCCGCAAGAAAAAGGACAAGAGAATCTCAGAGATGCTGAAACTGAGCACCAGAAGCAGCTGCTAACTTTCAGATCTTTTGTTTTAAAGTGAAGAAAATGAAATTTATTTTTCTAAACCACTGTTAATCAACCTTGATGTAACTAACAGCTCAAAGCATTCCTGACTCATTATTTATGTCGCTAGTTTTTGATTTATGAGATTTAGGCAACAACTATTGACTTTCAGTTATAGTATATGATGATATCACCCTCCGTCATAACCTTCCACTTCCTCCTCTCCCACACGACACCACTATCTTCCTCCTTCCACCTTCCTGATTGCATTTTATCATCAGTTTTAGTAAATTATCATTCTGTAATTCCATTATTACGATTAAATGAACATCATCTGCTATCAGACCAAGTACGTACAACGATTAGTATGATAGTATTTCCACTCTTGTATGATTTCTTTCCTCCTGGAGCTACTGAATGCTATCTATGTACTTAGTTTTCTCTGTACCTATCGCTAAGACTTTCCACACCCTCAAAGAATTTCTCAATATAACTTTCCACAATGTTAAATATAATCTTTGGATTCCACCCCTACCACCACTCAGAGACCTCTGTTGAAAGAGTTTCACTGCTCGCTGAGCCTGTAACAAGGCCACCATTCTGACCTCCCTCGTACTGCTCCTCCTGTTTTCTGAGTCTTAAAGACCACCTCTTTCTTGGTTTTGCCTTGTTCTCCTAATTTCTAGTGGAGCACATTGTCCAAAATCTTTCTGAGAAAGAGTGCACGAGAGGCACTTTGAGACTCTGCATTCCTGGAACTGAATTTTATTCTACCTTTATACATCATTGAGAACTTGTCTAGGCATAGAGTTATTCAAGGGTATGGCTTTCAGTATCTTCAAGCTAGCAATGTTGTTGAGAGAGCTAATATATTCTGATCCTTGAGTCTATGTGTCTGAGCAGTTTCTCTGCTCTTTTCATTTTATTTTTACTCTCTGGAAAGGTCAGCCCAGAAATTTAATCATAATTGCTTAAATTTACGTCATTTAGAATCCACTGTACTGAGCACTACATGGTCAGATCAATCAGAAGACATAATGCTTGAGTTCTCAAAACCAGTATTTTATCTTTCCTCTAAAAGTTTTCTTCCCAACATTCTTTCCATTCTTTCTTTCTGAAACACCTGTTAGTCACATATTAGGCCTTCCTGACTAATCCTGCAATTTTCTTATCTTTTCTCTCTTATTGCCTATTTTGCTGTCTTTTTATTCTATTTTCTAGGAGGTTGCTTAGATTTATCAATAAAAAGTTCTTTTCAGCTTTTATATTTCAATGTCCACAAACTCATTTTGGATCTCTGGTGATTATTTTATTATTTTTAAATAGTATGCTGTTCTTGTTTCATGACTGTAATAATTTCTGGTATACTAATTATATAATTTTTATCCTACCCCTGCGTTATTTACCTCAAAATCACTCTCATTTTTGCTCTGGTCTTTATACTTCACTTTGGAGGCTTCTCTCAAATGTGTGGTGATCCCTGGCCTCAAATATGTATTTAAGAGTGTGCCATAAAAAGCTTATTAGGAGTTCCCTGTGTGAGGATGGAACTTGCTGACTGATGGGGGAGGTATGGGTGGTGGTGTTATAAGTTAGGCTCCAGGTTCACTAAGCTGGGTGGAGAGAGCTAGGAGATGGTGTCTCCCTGATGAGTGTATGGCCTTTCACTTAATCTCCTTGCTATTAGGTCCAATGCCTCACTCTTCGATTTTGATTTTATTTGTTTATTTGTCAGAAAGCTAGCACAAGCAGGGGGAGTGGCATGCAGAGGAAGAAGCAGGCTCCCCACTGAGCAGGGAGCCCCTAGATGGGACTCCATCCCAGGACCCTGGGATCATGACCTGAGCAGAAGGCAGATGCTTAAGTGACTGAGCCACCCAGGAGTCCCTAATGTCTCACTCTTAATGGATGATGTCCCCTAGCCAAAAGTCTGCCAGGTTCCACCTGACACTTCTGTCTCCTGCCAGCATGGAGGAGGGATGGGGTTTTGGACTGAGCTGTGTCTTCCCTAAATTCATATGTTGAAGTTGTAACCCCTAGTGCCTCAGAATGTGACTGTATTGGGAAACAGGACTTTTAAAGAGGCAATTAAGACAAAATGAAGTCATATGGCTGGGTCCTATTCCAATATGACTAATGCCCTTAAAAGAAAAGGAGATTAGGGGATGCCTGGCTGACTCAGTTGGTGGAGCATGCGACTCTTGATCTTGGGGTTCTGAGTTCCAGCCCCACACTGGGTGTACAGATTACTTTAAAATCTTAAAAAAAAAAAAAAAAAAAGAAAAAGAAAAGAAAAGGAGATTAGGACACAGATACGCATTCACAGTAAAAAGACAGTTCGAAGACACGGCCTCAAGATGGCCACGCACAAGCCAAGGAAAGACACTTTAGGATGAAACCAACCCTGCCAAAGCCCTGAATCTTGGACTTCTAGCCTCCAAAACTATGAGGAAATAAATTTCTGTTGGTTAAGCCACATAGTCTGTGGTACTTTGTTATGGCAGCCCTAGTAAGCCAATACAGATGGGAGCTTGATTGTGCTGCTGGGGCTGGGGACCTAGGGGCCTACCAGCTTTGTATCCGGATTTTGAATCAGTCCCTCTGCTTTCAGCCCTACCACCTACTTCCATCTTCAATGATAACGGGAAACTTGATCACTCTACCTTCATGAGGTTCTGCAGGCAGACCAGGCTTGATCCACAGGGTCTACAGATGCTCAGATGCTCGTTTCATCTTTCTTAGCTCAGCTAAGTCTCTTCCTCCTTTAGTCACTTTCCACTCCCCAGGTTTCGTTCTCATCTTTAACATTCTCATCTCCTCTCTTATTCTTCTATCAGTGGGACTGCGGGAAGAAGTAGAGATAAACACTAGAGTTCAATACACCCTGTTTTAACAGGACCACTTTTTTTTTTAAACTAAAGACTTATTGATGGCCAGTTCAAGAAACAAAAACATATGCTATCCTGAAGGAAATATGCAAACCTCAGCTGACTGCTAGCTGAATTCCACACTACTAGTTCAAGAGCCTTCATGGAATTGGTAAAGATCCAGGCAAATACATCTATCCGTGCAACTATGGAAAACAGAAGTGGCCCCAAACTGCAAGGAAATGGCTCTTTGATGCTCAGCTGGTTAAGTTATAAATGTCTATGTTGATTTCAAATTCAGAAATTCAGGTACATTTCATCCTGCCCAAGGTTTCTTCTTGGGGATAAGAGCCAATCAAACAAGTTAGTGTTTTTATAGTGTAAAACAATATGGCTCTGCAGTAGATTCAAAGACAGTCAAGCTGTAGTGGGCAAACAAGCAGCAGCTAGACTTGTGTCACTAGAACCGTAACCCTTTAAAACTTGAGATTTGTGCCCAGATGCCACAGAAGTGGCCCCTTCTCCCAAAGTCTCACTATAAAAGATTCACCATTCACCATAGGGGTGCCTGCGTAGCTCAGTCGGTTAGGCATCTGACTTTGGCTTAGGTCATGGTCTCAGGATCCTGGGATCCAGCTGCAATGGGCTTCTCCCTGAGCAGAGAGTCTCCTTGTCCCTCTTCCTTTCTCCCTGTCTCTTCCCTTGCCCCTCCTCCTGCCCCTCTCCCTGTCCCTCTCCTTGCTTGTGCTGTTTCCATCTCTCTTTCAAATAAATAAGATCTTTAAAAATAAAAAATACAAGATTCACCATAATAAAGCAACAATTTAGTATCAAATACTAAACTTTTTTACTTTAGGAAAGTGTAATTAACCATCATAATAGATGCTAAAGATTACTACTAAAATGATAATAAAAATAACTCTTTTTCTTGTCTGTGAATTTAACTACAACTTTAATCTTATAAATGAAATAATTTAGTTTATAAACAATACTCTTCTATGACTAGCTTTTTTTGTGAAAATTTACTTTGTTGTTGCTATCTAAAGTGACCCTCAAACTCTAAATGGTGGGGAAAATTTAAAGTCCTCAATGAATACTGTCGCACATTGCAGGCTCATTTTTTTTTTGATGTCCTAATTGCTCCAATTAAAGACAGTGGTCAACCATTATATAAACAATCACTAGCTTGAGAATGGAATAATGTTGGAGAAGAAGAAAGGAATCTTGACCATCACAATGACCAATAAAAAGAAAGATTTGGCCATAAATGCTGATTTTGTTTGCACCAACAAATTTGGGACTGACAAATTTGATAAAAGCTTTCGGATAAAATTTTTTTACAAAATATATATCTTTTAAGATTTTATTTATTTGTCAGAGAGAAAGAGAGAGAAAGCACACGCGCACAAGAAGGAGGAGTGGCAGACAGAGGGAGAAGCAGGCTAAGAGCCCGATGAGGGACTTCATCCCAGGGCCCTGGGATGACCTTAGCTGAAGGTGGATGTTTAACCAACTGAGCCACATAGGCATCCCTGGATAATTTTTTAAATGGCTGCAAATTAAAGATGACAGATTGACTCACACTAGTTTATCTTCATTGTTTCCTAAAAAGGACAGTAAAGGAACATAAAAGATAAATAAACAAGAACAAAGGGCATGAAGGAGGGATCATCTTCAACACAAGTCTGCAAGAAGGGGTGGATGGAACAGTAGAAACTGGTTTAACACAATAGCAAAAACTACACTCTAATGTTATCCTAGAGGTCACTACAGAAAGAGCTTAATATGCTATCAAGCTTCAGAGTGCCCTAGGTCCAGAGATCATCAGAGGGAGATGTTGATGAGAGGCCCCAAAATCCCAGAAGTGGAGAAGAGGCGAAAGACAGGGGCCTGAGTGAATGTGGGCATTTGGAGTTGTTAGATCTTCAGGTCACCAGTCCCATTTCTTGAAGCCAGGTGATTACCTCCAGCTGGAGAAACAGCAGAGAGTCTTGTATGCCAGGCACAAAGAAAGGCAGGTAAGGCACCTACAGGAAAGAAAAGAACATGAAAAATTGCATAGTAAGTAATGACTCACCTGGACCCCTTCCCCCGAACTGCTTCCAGAATGTCCCCTAAGGCAAAAGATTGCAGATATTTCTCCTTGGAAAATGAAGAGCCCAAAAGAAAAGAAGAACCTATGGAAAGAAGAGCTTCTACCTGATCACCATACAACAAGCCCACTCCTTCCCATCTTCATACATAAAGTTTCTGGTGAGGTTTTATGACCTCATTCTTAAGTATGAATGGAGTGTCTCAGGTTTGCAGACCTTTGATGGAAGCCTTCAACATGGTGAGATTTTAGAATAGTAGAGAACTAAGGAGCATAATTATGGCATTCAGAATATTAGAATTAAAGGGACTGTTCTTCAAGTTCCTAGAAAGAAAAATTCCAGGTCACAAAGAAATGGGAATCAGGATGGCACTGGAATTCTCAATAGAAACACTGGCTATTAGACTATAAAGGAGCAATTTTTATCAACTTTTGAACGAAAAATTTCAACTTAGAATCCTACCCTTGGTCAAACTTTCCATCAAAAGTAAGGGTTGAATAAAGCCATTTCAAGTTTTGCCTTCTGTACCCTTTCTTGGCTTGTTACTGGAACATGTGCCATGAAAAGAAAAAACAAAACAAAACAAAACAAAAAAAAAAAAAACGAAGCAATAAACCAAGAAAGAAGGCCCAGGGCAAAGCAATGGGGTTCTTGCTCTGCAGATGAAGGAATGTCCCAGGAATGACAACTGGATAGCAGGTCCTGAGAGAAATTCATCTCCTTTGGAACAAGAGGACTGGACTTTTAGAGGGATGTTTGGGGGGGAAGGTGGGGAGTGGGAGAATGGAATTGTTTGATCATTTGGAAAATAAATTTGATTGTCATTTGATAGATATGTGGTAGAAAAAAATATAAGAATGGGTGCATAACAAGCTAACTAAACAGATTAAAGATTTTATAAGAAAGAAAACAACCACAGTACACTAATTGGCTCTGTTGTCACTGGTACTTGCAGTCACCAGCTATGTACTACCCCTAAACTGGGAAAGTTTTTGTTGGAAAAATGGTGGAAGAGAAAACTGTATGAGGTCTGAAAGAGCTAAATCCTTATCTAAAGGAGGCAACAGATGGTCGATGGTCAATATCTAAATTGATAAATCAAAAGATAGCAGTATAAATTATTTGGAAACAGGGAGGTCGGGGCCCCTGGCTGGCTCAGTCTGAAGAGCATGCAACTCTTGATCTCCGGGTTGTGAGTTCAAGCCCCATGTTGGGTGTTGAGATTACTTAAAAATAAAATCTCTAAGAGAAGAAGAGGAGGAGAAGGTGGGGGAAAGGGGGAGGCCAATGGCAGCAGAAATGGCTTAAAGTGGAATGTGGATGCCTCTAGAAAGGAGATTAAGAAGGTAGAGAAAAGGTGGGTATTGTTTTGTCTTAAAATATTATATTATCTCTAAAAAGTGTGTGCTTATGCTTTAAAAGTTAAGCATAAAATTTTTAAATTCATTTGCTGAGCATGAAACATGAAACAACCAAACCTTGTCTCATAATGTAGTTTTCAGGAAAATAGCTGATCCATAAAGATTAAAATAGAAGTTGGGTATCATCTCTGGCAATGTAGTATTAACTTGAAATAAAATATGATATACCTTCCATGCCCTCCTTATTTCTATGGTTCACATGTGTGGACTAGACTCCTGTCAGACCTTTCACCAATATTCTTTAGGAACAAGTGGTTATAAATGAAACCTTTGATAATTTGTGTTGTTCCCAACCAGGAGACACAGAACCACAAACTGACTTCAATAAGTCAGTTTCAACCTGAATTGTTTCCATAGCAACCATATTAGGCTGGAAGGATAAAGCACCTTTGTAGTCGCTGCTTCTATTGAATTACAATGTAAATGTTGATGTCTGCCTGGAAACGTCAAATGACAACAGGTTTATAGAAGGGATTCAGTGGTTGTTTGCAGCTCTGGAATCCCAGGCTAGAGTTGAAATAGAAGAGACGGGCCTGGGCCATCTTACTGTCTCTTCCCCCCAGATCTTCTCACGCCATCAAAACCATCCCACTCTCCATCTGCCCAGCTCATGAGAGGATGCTCCTCTATGTGAAAATCTGTAATCTACCTGATATCTTTAACACATCGGGACACGAAAAGTGTTTGCTCTGGATAAGAATGTTAAAAATGCAATTACACAACAGACTCGGCAATCTTTGTGTCCCCCCCCCCCGCCCCCGGGGAGCACAAAGTAAACTTCAGTCCCTCACTCTTCTGACAATGTCAAACGTCCTCTTAAAGTGGGTATTCAAAACCTTGTGGTCATGCTGCGCATTTGATTTCGGTTGGCTTGGGGTACCTTAGTTCAGCTCTCCTTAGGCCTTCCGTTTGACCCACAATCCCTAGTGGTTGCAAGTGTTGCTTTTTTCCAAGCCTCTACCCTCCCCACACACACCCCCGGCCGGCCTCCGGGAAGAACGAAAGCGTGGCGTGAAGTCTGCTCCTAGCCCTGAGCCTCAGCTCCCACGGGCTGCTGCACAGCTGCAAGCGTGCCGCCGCTCCACTCAGGTAAACTGCGGAGTGAGTTACCTGCACTTGGAGAAGGGCCTTACCTGAGCGCGCCTCTGCCAATGGCAGCTCACCTGAGGGAGCTTCGCAGCCAATCACCGCGCAGCTCGTCCCTCGGGCTTGTATCCTTTAGTGAAAGAATTCAGCTCCTTGCGAGAAAGTTACCTGTGGCCGCCCAAGTCCGCCACTTTGGGCTCTGTGGCTGCCCATTGCCACGATCCAGGAGGACTCCGCGCCGCCCGGCCGCCTCCGAGCTCGGGCCCCATGTGAGGGGGCCCCCCCTTATCCCACCTTTCCGGCTAGGTGAGGGCGCGAGCGGGCGAGCGAGCGAGAGTGGTGAGGGGGGACGGAAAAGCAGAATTACCTGTAGCTCTTGTTCTGCCATCTCGGGCGCTCTCACACACCTTCACCTGCACAGACTTGAAAGTCCAGTTTCACCAGAGGCTGAGGCTCCAGGAAAAGGGGAGCGAGTTCATTGGATCAAACATGTCACAAGAGTCGGACAAGTAAGTGGATCACACGCGCCGGCTGCTTCTACTACCACTTTGGGCTGATGGCAACTGGTTTGTTATGTTTTTGTTTTTGTTTTTGTTTTTTAAGTTGCTGTTGTTGGTATTTTTTTTCTTTCTTTTTTTTCTTTTTTCTTTTTCTTTTTGGTGTATTCCGACTTTTCCAGATCATGTTTCTACCCTGGGTAAGGGGAGAAACCCTACAAGAATGTGAATGTTTAATACCCCCTTTGGGCCTTGATAGTAAAAGTAGGTTTTCCTCTTTCCTTCCTCCCTTGCGAGTGATCTCAGCTCCCGCCTCCCAGGGCTAATACTTGCATATTGACAGGGGTTTGGGGAGACGAGGGCGGGAGGCCTGTTATTCTCCCTCTCTCGAGTCGCTCCCACCGCTTCAGGCTTCTGAGGCCATTTGGAAATTCATCTGAGTTCCTTCGATTTGTGCAGAGGGCCTGCGAGAAGAGCGGGTCTTGGCTGCTTTTGTGTGAGCGCAACAAAGAGCCTTTATTCTGGAGCAGAAACGGCCATCTTCCCGTCCTGGGGCAGGAGAGTGCGTGTGTGCGCGCCCGCGTGTGCGTCCCCGTCGGGAGGCGAGGCGCCGGGCGGCCCGGGTCGCGGGGGGTCGCACCCCCCCCCCCCCCCCCCCCCCCTGCCCCCCCCCCCCCCCTGTTTGGTCGCCTTCCTCAGGTGCGGGAGCACAGTGCCCTACGGAAGTGAGGGGAATTGATTGGAGGCCCCGAGTTTGCACCTCGGTGGGGCGCGGAGAGGCCCCTGGCCCTTAGCGATTCTCCCACGTCGCGACGACGCGTGCACGCCCCCGCGAGCCCTCAGCCCTGCGCTGCCCGGCCGGCCCAGGCGCTCCCCGCCGGCGGCCACCACCTCGGGCGTGGCTGGCGGGGCAGCGTGGGTCGCGCCGGGCTTTCTCGAGTGACCGGGATGCCGAGGCGGAGGGCCCGGGCGGCCACGTCCGGCTTCCCGCGCCTCGAAGGCAGCGCGGGCAAGCACGTCCTTTCCGTCCGGGACGGGAACCCTGGGCCCGCCCGGGATCAGCGGCCCTCCCGGCCCGAGCCGCGTGGGTCACCCGAGACCCGGTCCCGTGGCGTCCCGGTGGCCTCCCGCAGGCCTGGCCCCCGCCTCGGGGATGGCTTTGTGCTAGCAGGGGGAGGTGGGGCCAAGGGCGGGCGCGGGAGGGAGCCGGAGGTGGGTCGCGCGGCCTTTCTTGGGATTGAGTGGCGACAGTCCCTTCCCCCATCTCGGGCGCGCTCCGGGCCAAGAGCTGGCTGAGTCCTCTTGAGAGCGCGTATGGGCCACCTTTTTGCTTTCCTTGATAACTTTACAGTGGGGTTGTGGCCACCCCGGGGAGGCCATTTCGAGGGTGTCTCCGCCGGGGCCAAGACCGCTGGTGCCTCTCCTGAGTGGCCCGAATTGACGTACTGTGAGCGGGCAACGGGAATGCCCTGAAGGCCCTGCCCAGGGGTGGAGGGGTGGACCGTCCTCAAAGTACAGCCGCTGGTGGAGTAGGCGTTTCTGGCAACACAGGCTGTCATACTTCAACAACAACAACAAACCCCAAAGACCACTACCAGTTAAGAGTTTTACCCACCAACGGAAAGGTCATTGCTTGGTGTGCACCGGAGGGGAAGAACTAGTGTTAAAAACGCTGGAAGAGGGTAGGAGTAGTGATAGGAAGGTGTGGGATTGTAGGCGAATACTCGCGCCCCCCGCACCCCAACATTCTCCGTAGCCTCGGAGAAATCAGTACTCGAGCTTGAAAACTTCAGTAGCCAAAAGCCGGAGATGACAGCAGGATTTTTTTTTTTAATTTTTTGATTGTTTTGCTCTTCGTGTGTCAACAATGGTTGCAAACCTAGTGAATATTGGATAAGACTTCTTGCAATTCCTTGATGAAATCTCACGATTAACATTCCCTTGCACTGGTTAGTTTTGTAGTCCAGCGTGATTCAGATGAATTACGAATTAAAACGGGTCGATTTTTATTTTAACTTGTTAAACCTAGCACCAACAGACAATCTATTTAGTATTGAAAATAAGTTCTGCGTTAACAATCTGGTTTCACTACGATGCGTTACTTAGTTTTTATGGGCAATAACTATTTGGGATTACATATACTTCTGTTTAATGAAAGTAGCTTTTATCTAGTCATGCTTTCCAAAAGTTAATTTTGTATCCTGAAAAAGGAATGCCAGTAAGACCAATACCTACAAAAGACTGTGGGACTTGCCTGTCTCTGCCTGGACTATTGAGAAATGCTTGAAATTAATAAATGATATTTGGATTATTTTTGGGAATTCTAGCTTTGTTTTCTTAGTGTTAATATTCCAATGGAGGGCCGGAGGGTGGGTCTGGGTTTCACCCGCCTGAAGCTTAGCAATTGTGTGTGTGTTAGGTGGGGTGGGGGTGTGGGCTTTTCGAAAAAGAGCAGGAGAACAAGTTAGTGGGGCTTCCTGTGGGAGCGCAGAAAGAGTCCTGAAGCTTGAGCTTGCTTTATCAGCTTTATGGTAAATCCACCTAGAAGTCCTATCTGTTTTCGAGAAGCAACCTAAAAGAATACACACAGGATATTTTTCCAGAAACCCCTCAAAGTTAGCTAATCTTTCGGATAGCATAGGAAGATCATTCCAGGTAGCAAGTCTGGACTGAAGTAGCATCATCTTTTTTGTGGTTGTGGATTGAAACGTTCTGCTTTTTATGTTCTGTAATGTTGATGCTATCAATAATTAAAGCAAAGTATTTTTAGGACAGCTTGTCTTTGTACATATTTGAAGATTGTCTGTTCCCCCTTAAATTTTATTGAAGATTTATGATATTGGTCAGCAAGCTTGTGTATTCAAGCAAGGTAATGAGAGATTTAGAAACTTTTTTTTTTAACCTGGCAAAATATATAAAATATATTTGGGGAGAATATAATGTTACATATATGAATATAATTTGATATGATACCCACAGGTATTGTTCATTACACAAATGTTTTCTGGTTACAGACTATTTGCAACACATTCAGATAGGCATTATGAGAGAGTAAAAAGATGTATGATGTGAGGCATGTCCTCAAGGGGCTCATACTCTCATGGAAGGTGATACATGAACAGACATAAGTAAATATAATGATATATTCATCAGATCATGATATCTCAGTCCTCCTCCCTACTCACCATACTTTTTTTTTTTTTTTTTTTTTTTTTTAGATTTGGAGCAAGAGCGAGCACAGGCAGACAGAGTGGCAGGCAGAGGCAGAGGGAGAAGCAGGCTCCCTGCCAAGCAAGGAGCCCAATGTGGGACTCGATCCCAGGACGCTGGGATCATGACCTGAGCCGAAGGCAGCTGCTTAACCAACTGAGCCACCCAGGGTCACCCTACTTTTGCCTAGGACAGTTTCTTTTAGTAAATCTTACGTGTTTTAAGGAGTCTGGCCATTATTCTAGAAAGGAAACAGAAAATGCTCAAAGTTATAGCTATTTTGTATGGTATAAACTTTCAAGTAACGGAATAAAACATTTTAATTAGACTTTCTACTCTTTAGTTTTATATATGCATATTTGTTTCCATTGGGCTGTAGAAAATATATTTTAATATCACAATATTAAGTAATCATATCTTCCTCAAATCACTAAAAATATCTACCCATTTATTCAGCAAATAAATCTTGAGTGTTACTATATATCAGGCATTGATCCTGGCACTGAAATTCACTAGCAAGCGGTGTCCTGGGTGGGTCAGTTGGTTACGCCTCTGCCTTTGGCTCAGATCATGATCCCAGAGTCCTGGGATCCAGTCCCTTGTTGTGCTCCCCACTCAGTGGGGAGTTTGCTTCTCCCTCACTCTGCTCATGCTCTCTCTCTCACTCCTTCTCTCTCAAATAAATAAAATCTTAAAAACAAAACAACATAGTGGCTTAAAACAACAATTTGTTTAAAAAAAAAATCACTAGCGAATAGAACAGAGTCCTTGCCCTCACAATGCTTACATTCTAGTAGGGGGAGAAACAGATAGTAAATCAATCAAGAAGGAATAGGTAACACCTTAGAGGGTGATAAGTGATAGGAAGGAAAGCAAAGCAGGCTAAAGAGATTAAGAATAATGGGAGCTATTTTATATAAGGTGGAGGGATGGCCTCTCTACTGAGCTGAACTTTGAGCAGAGACCTGAAGGAAGAGAGAGATCAAGCACTAAAGATCCGTGGGACAAGAGTACAGGCAGCTGGAAGAGCAGGTGCAAAGACCCTGGGGTGGGAAAGTGCTAAGAATATTCAGAAACAAGCCTGTAAATAAGGGACATAATTAAGTAAACTAACGAAATCTATAGTCTCTTTAATAGTCCAGGTATTTGTATATTCAAAAACAGACAAAATTATACTTATAAATGGAGAGGTAAGTAAATAATAAGCTAATGGCATTAGTCTTCTCTCTTTCCTGACGTATCACCAGTTTAATGGTTAAGGTCTTGTGTTCTCTTCCCTACAATGGATTAAATTCTGCACACTCCTTAACTTAGAGATGAATAAGTACACACATCCTAGAAGACTGCTGGGAATTAGAACTGAAGAGGGGGGATCAAGTACAGATGGTGTTTGCTCTGTCACCCTGCCTTCATCGAACCTACCACTCTAGCAGCTGTCTCAGCCCTTTGATGGTAGCCTCCTGCAAAATGAAGCTTGCCTTTTCTTTTCTGCCTTCTTCCTCTTGCCCTCATTCAGTTTCTGCAAACTTGTATCTTTCAGAGAACAGACTTATCAACTGTGTTTGGAAGTAGGACACCACAGTATGCTTTGGTTAGCTTGGTATTGTCAATGAAGTAAAGTTATATACAGGCAAAGTTAAAACCTACCTGAAAAATAAGAAAATGCTAGTCAACAAGATGAAAATTTGGATTGACTTAAAAAAAAAGATGAGTTATACATGTACCATATGTACATATGTGCCTAAAAATGTTCATATGTGCCTAATAAATACACTGCTGTGTGTATGTGTATTGTGCTTAATAATAGAAATCTCTAAGAAATCCTTTAAATCATTGCTTTTCAAACTCATTTGATTACAAAATACCACCTGAGGCATTTGGTAAAACTACAGATTCCTGGGTCCCACCCCAGAGCTGTGAAGCCAGAGGAGATAGAGCACCTGAATTTAAAAATTGTCCCAGCTACATTTTAATGTACCTTTTATGATAGGGTTAGTTAGTTAGATCATGCTTTAAGTGAGTGCTCGATGTGACTTTTTCTTTTTAAAGATTTTATTTATTTATTTGAGACAGAGACAGTGAGAGAGAGCATGAGAGGGGAGAAGGTCAGAGGGAGAAGCAGACTCCCCTTGGAGCTGGGAGCCTGATGTGGGACTTGATCCCTGGACTCCAGGATCATGACCTGAGCCGAAGGCAGTTGCTTAACCAACTGAGCCACCCAGGCACCCTCAATGTGACTTTACATAATAAATTCAGTTTATATGCTCACTTCGTAGGTGTTTATCCAGCATGTCAGTGAAGTGAAACCTGGAAGCTTTATTTTACATTCTTTGTGCTATCCTGTTGAAGCAGCTTCTGATATAATTTTAACGTGGCTTTAGAATGCTTTGGCCTCCTGTCAGTTTTGTTTGCTTTCATTGTTTTGCTGAACTGCCCCTTCTGGAAAAATGGGGTCCTTTTGACAGGTCATATATTTCCAGAGCCGCTAAAGACCTGATTTGGAATGATGTCACCCATCTGGGCCTCTGCTAGGCTGGTAGCTAAGGGTCAAGTTCAGATTTTAGGCTGGAGCCCACTCACTAGGGAGGTAGGTTAGAGTTAGAAGGTCAGCCTTGACCTTCTGTAGTTTCACATTAGAACATAAACCTAGTGTTCATTTTTCCAGGGACTGTCATTTCATTGAATTTAGAATCTATTTTGTAGCACAAAGTAAAAGGTAACAAGTTCCGATCTGATGTTGGTCCCTGGTGAAATGATTTAATGGGGTGATGGCTGCAGTTTCATTTCTGGGACTAATGGTAGCTTTAAGTATTACCCTGATAAGGTGGTACTAGACCTCCTGTTGTCCTGTAATTAGGTCCTGTTTTAAACTGATTGCCAAGATCAGGCCACCCAAATGGGCCCAGTGCCATCTGATTTAGGAGGCTTAAGAAGTGTTGGATCAGCTAATGAGGAACTATATCTAGCAATTTCTGTTAGACTCTGCAAAGTCAAAAGGAGAATTTAAACAAGTGGTTAGGTTAGTCAAACGTACATAGGCACATTCAAACAACAATACTCAATAACCCAAGAACTATGTGTTTGAAATCTATAGATAACTTAATCAAGATTATTATTTTGATGTTAGGTTTTTAAAATTTTTTTTTTTTAAGGCTTAGGTAATTCAAGCAAGTGCTTCAGTTCTCTTTGTGACTTTGATATGACTGGGCATACATTTCTAGTTAAGAAGTGAACAATTGGGATAAAGAATATTTTCCCTTTTCCTCCCTAGTCGGAGCCAAACATTTTCTCCCTCCCTGCTTCCCAAACTTCCTTCCTTTCTTCCTTGGTCTATCTCCTAATGCTGCTTTCTTGATTTTTTTTTTCCTCTCATATTACTTGGTGGAAATTGACACATGCACAGCTTTTATGCATTGAAATAAATGTGAATCTGATTTTTGGTGTTATTTTTTTAGTCTGTGAACTTTGCTGCATTCTCTTAGCATTTACTCTGAGCATCAGTACCCCAACCTTGCTACCTGAGCTAAGAGTTAAGGTGGCAGAGATGATGTTGCCTTATCTAGTTGAAGTCAACTGAGTTTAACATTGGAAAATGTTTACTTTTGAGTTATTCTTAGTATAAGAAAAGCCTTATCCTAAGTTACTTAGAGTCCTCACTCTTGATACCTGGCCTCTTATCAGGGTGTGGACCTTCTCTAAAGGTATTCAGGGATTGCCGCTTGCTCGATTGTAACAACTTTAAGTCTAAGCTGAATGGAGTACTGATTGGTTTGGCAAACTTGTCCAGGAAAAATTCCTTAGCGAGCAGCAACAGGTTGAATAGGAATTTTTGCTTTGGCCCAGGAGGACTACCGGTTGCTTAGTAACAACAACATGTACCTGGGAGTCCCTCAGACAGCTTCACAGGTCCTGGGAAGGCCCCCAAAGTTCAGATTCACCTTTCTCTCCACCTGTCCTGTGTACTTCCATCCTTTAGAGAAGTCCCAGCCCCTCGGTTCAAATCCATCCATCCGTCCATCCATCTATTCATTACTAGGAAATTACATTTTATTCTGTAAGTCTTTTAATGGTAAATGGTAAAAAGGACTTGGACTATAATCAATTAAATGGGATAGAAACAAGAAAGTATCTCTTTGAGGATCTACCTCCCAACCCCCACCCAGCCCCACTCATTTTTAGTGGGAAGAGTGTTTAAAAGTGTTTAACTTGTTGCGTTTTGGTGACTAGCAGGATTACAGTAACATTATTTCTAAAAATAGCACATTCTGAATTGCTATATACCATACAAGTACACCTTTTTAGGGTTCTTGGGAGAATAGTAGAATAGCTAGTACATATCAGGGGATTTCAGTGTACATTTCAACAATAAGTCAGGTTATGGAGATTGTTCGTGCATTTGAGTAGGCATTAAGTGGAAAGCAATTGCTGCTTGCGGGGGGATGAAGAGCCTTATTTTACTTTGTAATGAACGTGGCAGTGAACTTGGTGGGGAGCACTTTTAAAGTGATCTGACTTCACATTCACTTCCAAGGAAATGCTTCCTTTGCAAGTGTGAATGCAGACACCCTCCAGAGCAGAAAAAGAAAGCAAGAGTTGCTGGCTGCTTCCTTTTACTTTGGCATCAGCCTTTCGTCTGAACGCTGGATGTACAAGTATGGCTCACCCCCCTGGGTCACAGCCTTGTTTTTTAAGGTCTCTGAATTTAGATTGGAGTTTCAGGAAAGGCGTTGAGGGTGAAGAATGGAGAAAAGAGAGGAAGAGAAAGAGCAGGAAGAAACCGTGCTTTAGCCACTGTTGAGCTGCCAGCATTTTTCTCAGTAGGAGAGTCGCTTCCCGCCTGAAATGTAGTGTGGGATGATGTGGTTATTTGCCCTTCTGGGGAATTGATACTGACTTTAACTTGAAGCCTAGAATCCTAGTGCTAGGATGAGCTGTAGAGATCACACAGGGCACGTGAGTAACCAAGCATTGGATTTGGAGCTAAAAGTTTGGTTTAAGGAGAAAAGGGCTGTGCATTCTTTCTTCTGTGTTGCATGTTGAGGTTGTAAGTATGAGTTGAAAATCTGAAATTTTGATTAATTAAAAAAATATGTTGTCTTTTGTTTGGGAAGGGAGATTGGGAATGGGGGACGCATTGCTTGTTTACTTCTTGAAATAGAAACATGAATATATGAACACCTGTTTAAGATTCTGATAGTGTGAGTTGGAATGGACTTTCCTTCCCACACTCACCCCAAATCATTGTTTTTACTTCTCAGTTCAATGAGCCCCATAAAATAACTGCTTTCTGTACTTTCTGGATCTAACTTTTCAAATAAGCAAGGAACAAAGGTAGCTTTTGCCTCTTTCCTGAATTGCCAATAAGATAATTAACATAAGATCAGAGAATTCTTTTTTCTTTATTTTTCATCTGTAAAATGAAGTTGAAATAAATGATTTCTGAGGATAACCACCTGCTGCAACGTTCTGTGAGTCTCATGTTTTCCCTCCAGAGGGATCTGGACTGGTGGCAGCTCACAGAAACAGTGATGGATGTTAGCAAGATAGGAAGCACAGTGGAACCTTCTTCTACTCCCCCCGCCACCTCATGCCACTCTCACCCCTTTACCAAAATAAAAGGTGGTCTGACTAAGATGACCAAGAAACAGACTTATATATAGCAGGTGGGAGGGATTTGGAGGGCCACATGAAATTCAGAAGGGCAGCTAGGAAGGAAAATCTGGTTTACCTAGGGGACCCCGGCACAGCTTCACTGGGCTGGTAGATAAAGGGTACAAGAAAATCAGATAAAAAAGGGCTGGCAGGTACACTGAGAACTCTTTCCAGAGAGAGCCTAGGAAGTGGTTTCCTTTGGGCGGGCTTGAGGAGTGAGAGTGAGGCAATATCAGAATGGATAGAACATGGAGTAAAATTACAAAGCTGAGAACCTTAAGCTTTGTAATTTTTGTAATGGGTAACTTCTCCCCTCCCCCTCCCTCTTGCTTGGTCCCCCCTCCACCCCACCTTCTTCTTCTTCCTTTTTCTTCTTCCCCCTCTCCTCTTCATTACTCCATTTCCTCTTAATAAAACATAATTCAGGGACATCCATTTCCAGAAGATATTACCAAGCTGGTAGTTTAGTAAGTGTTCAGAGAAGGTATTAAATAATACAAGAGTAAGAATAGTATCTACGGTTTCACTTCAATTATAAGGTAGTAGATTATCTCACATTAGGCACTTAATGACCATTCATATAGGTGTGGAATATAACCTCCTTCTCTGGTAGCTTACTGTTTTATATATATAGTATTTAAGGTCTCTGAAGTCAATTTTCTCTGAGGCCAGTACTGGTATCAGGACAAAATGTATAATGGATTGTAGCCCTTGGAAGGTTTTCACGGTGGAAGACTTTATAGGTTACATGACACTTTACGTACACTTATACTTGCTCTGCAGACCACAATATTTTAGCTGCTTTGCAATTTTGGTGTCTACTTTGAAAAATATGTATATCTTAAATATTTTTGAAAGCATTTTAGTCTACGGCCATACCACCCTGAACGCGCCCGATCTCGTTTGAAAGCATTTTAATAAAAGACAGATGCCTCAATAGAAATATGGTCAAAGAACATGAGTAGATATTTCACAAAAGCTATAAAAAGTTGGGTTTGGGGAAAATACATTTCTAGGAGGATTATAAATTATTACAAACTTTCTGGAAGGCACTTTGGCAAAATCGACTCTAATGGGCCTGCATGTTGACATCTCTCCTGAATTCCAGTTGTAGGGATTTGTCTTAACGAAACAATCAAAGAGCAATTAGCATTATTTTTGAAAGTGAAACATCAGAAAAACCCTGAAGTGCCCAGCTACAAAGGATTGGTTTAGTAAATTGTGCTCAGTGAGATGGTGGGCTAAATCATATTATGGAAAAATACTGAACAGCAGGAGAAAATGTTCAGGGTGTATTTTACTGGAATTTTAATAAATAAAACCCAAATAATAACAACAACAACAACCACCACCCCACAGTAGGTTAACAGGGGTTTGCTCCGTGTAGAGAAATTGTAGCTACTTCTGTCTCTGATTTGTGCCTCTCCATGTTTTTCTAGCTTGCTTTAGTGAGCTTGTACTGCTTTCCTAATAAAAGAGAAAAATTTAAAGGTTATACTTTAAAATAGTCATTCTGCCATGGAAACCTTTAAAAATAACACATACGTACTCTAAATAAAGTGGAAAAGTCTGCCTGCTCGCTTGTTCCAGGTAGAATTGATCTGATCCCCCCACAGACGTCCCTGCCTCTCTCTTGATCCTGGGGTGTGCCTCCCTGCCCCTCACTGCTGGTCGGCCCCGTGTGTCTTCTGCACTGTGCTTCGCTCACCTGTAGATTGTTCAGGTTTATGTTTTAACAGCCCTGTATTTTTGCATTTGTCCAATTACCCGATTCCAACTATTCTTCAAAAATGCACAAATGGTGTAGGAGTCTCCAACCGTCATAGAATTTGAAGCGGGGGAAGGACTAAGAAGAAGAGAAACTCCTCCTACTTTGTAGGCTGTTTGCGCCTGCGTAGTTTCTTTTGAAGAACATTCTCTGTAGAAAGGCAACCTTCGCTCAGACTCAACCCGAGTGTTCTTGGGAGACACTTGGTGGTGAGTCCAGTTGTATTTAATCGTTAAGAGTAATAGGGAGAGCTCAGAATACAACTTCCTTTAAGAATAAAAATTAGTTGGAGGCAAGTTTGAGTTTCTTTTTCTTTTTTTCTTTTTTTTTTTTTAACAATAGTTTATTTTTTCCATAACATAGACTTGCATTTTCCCTGGCGGGCCGAGTGTGTGACTCATCTACCTGCTTCTGCAAGCTGGTGCATAGATCATGCCAGATGCACGCTGGACTGTTAGTTAAGCTCTAGGAGATGCATCACTGGATTTC
Source organism: Enhydra lutris kenyoni (assembly GCF_002288905.1). Classification (NCBI taxonomy): domain Eukaryota; kingdom Metazoa; phylum Chordata; class Mammalia; order Carnivora; family Mustelidae; genus Enhydra; species Enhydra lutris. The sequence goes on along the minus strand of NW_019154098.1, from coordinate 36,476,269 downwards.
CTGCAGGCTCTTTAATGGAGTCTGTAGAAAATACTAAATGATTTGCTTATCAACATATCCAAGGAGCTTCCACAGCAGGGGAACAAGAAGTACACGATAGAAACTGGAGAGAGAAAATGGCCTTACTGAATCACTGAAGTTACCTCAGGGGGGAAAAAAAACATAGAGGGGTGGCAGGCTTAAAATATGTAAATGAACTTTGCAAATAGGAGCAAATCAAAACAATGTTTGGCTGTGGGAATCAACACAAGAGTTTGTGAAGCAGAAACTCACCGTAGGTATACTTCTTGGTTGTGGATTCCGAAGTGAAATTTGCTGTTGCCCCTTTCTCTTCCATGCCTGTTTTTCCCTCCTCCATACGTTTCTTCTTACTGTGCAGAAATTCATCAGATCTCAAATACGGTCCTACATTTGCTAAAATCATTATTTTCTTTAAATGTTCAAAGTCTAAGTTAAAGGACTTGTGGGAAACATGAACGAAGGGCTTGTTTTTTATCCTGTATTTATTTTCAATTTTAGTAAACACCCTAAAACACCTGGCTTGTATTCTGTTCAGCCACACAAAACCACAAATTTGGTTTTTGAATTTGCCCACACGTTTTGGGACACAATTCATTTGGTTGCTTCTAATACCCTGAATTTGAAATGAACTGGAGTAGGGCTTGTTTTTCCCTTTCCTCATCTAAAAGACCCATATGCTTTTTTTGTTTTGTCTTCCCCATCTTCCTAAGCAATGAAATACGGGTACATAGATACCGGAGTATGTTTAATTATAAGTTGCAAGATTTTCTACTGCAGCATACCCATGCTTGGCCAGGTGAACAAAATCGAACACTCTATTCAGAGCTTTCAGGACTAACCAGATTTTGTTGTTGTTGTGTACCCAATATTCCTGGAATGTGGAGGAAATTGAAAATGTTATGATTCTGGGATTTTTATTTTACTGAACATGCGATGAACTATTTTATAAATAATTGTTTTGCACTATTTCTGAATGACCCACTCAAGTGCTTCCAAGGCCCTCTCCCAGGCTGACTTTCATTGTAACTATTTTATGAGGCACTTTTTCATTGGCATGTGTGTTTTTTTAAAGCACCATCTCTTTTTTTCTGATTGTGAACATAATATATGGTCTTGAGGAAAAACCGGAAACTAGAGAGAGGTAGATAGAAGAAAACTCACTCATAATTCCAGGATCTTAACACTGTATATTTTCTTACGGTTTCTAATAGGTGTCTGCATATGAATGTGGTCATAAAAGAGTATACAAATTATGATCCTTCTTTTTTGCATCATTCATGCCACTCTGGGTTTTCCATTTAATGCTATATTATTAGCATTTTACTTGTCTCTTAAGTATTCTACAGAACACTTAAAGATGAAATCAACTGTCTTCTATTTTTATGTAGGTTGTTTTGCTTTTTCATTATTACAAATTATGCTTATATGTAAATGTTTGTATCTCTGTTTATTACTTCAGAATGGGTTTCTGGAAGTATAAGAATGAAAAGACATAAATATTTTTAGGTTTTTGATTCATAATTTGAAAATGACTTCTAGCAAGATTGAACATTTTTTTCTCCCAACAGTGTTGGAGAGTGTCTTTTGCACAACCTGTCATCAGTAAAAGAGAATTATAATTTTTGGGGGTCCGTTCAAAAGGCAAAATAAAAGTGTATTTTCGTTGTGATTTTCAGTTTCATAATTAATGAAGTTAAACATTTTCTCAGATGTTTATTGGTCATTTATACTTCTTTTTATTGAAGGTCCGGTTCTTGGCCTTAGCTACTACATATAGTTGTGTTGTGTTCTGGGCAAGGGGACCTTGGGGCTGAGATCCAGCTGTGCTTCCCTCTGGCCCCTGCCCAAGAAAAAGGGCACCTTCCAACATCTGCACAAATGCACCATATGGGTCAGCAGTGCCCTTTTCTTATTTTTCACTTATTTAAAAAAAAAAAAAAGAAAAAAACCATGATGCTGGTATTTTTATTATCGATATGTGGGAGCTCTTTACATACCTATAATCATTAACCCTTTTGTCAAAATTCTGGCTAAAGTTTCCCCAACTTGTGTCATTTAATTTCATGATTTAAAAAATGTTCAGGGCTTTACATTTTTTGATATCAGATAATATAGCTCTTGTGTGTATGGGAGTGCTTGCATGGCTCTCCAATCATGACTTGCAAATCTGAGGTCAAACTTTAGGGATTTAGCTCATTAAAATTTTTTCCTTTATTTTAGCCTTAGTTTTAAGGTTATTTAAAGACCCTGGGGGAAAAAAAAGACCCTTGATAAGGTAACTAATTCATACTTAATTGTAAAAGCATTAGGATATACAATTACTTTCAAAACTACTACATAGAGAGGTGTTAAGACAACCGACACTTTGACATCTGTATTTCTACTGTCTTTTCTATGTATGTACATACAAATGTGTCCAGAGATGAGATAGTAATTTACATACTGTTTAGTAACTTATCTTTTCAGTTAATATTGATCATGGATAACTTTCCATGATGATATTTTTAATGGCCTCATAGTTCTACATGGAATAGAAAAGTCCAAATTAGCCGGTTCCCTGCTGTCATACATTTGGATTTTTCCCTCGGTTTTCTACTATTAAAGTCAATATTTGGATGATTATCCTTAGAGCTAAATCTTCATGTACTTTTTAGTTATGTCCTTGGAAAGTGTTCTAGTGAATAGACATTCCTGATCAGAGGCAGGCTCTTTTTAAAGACATTTGGTTCATATTTCCAAATTGCCATCCAGATATTTCCTCCTCATTAACACTCCCACCAACAGTGTATCTGAGGGAAAGATTCCTTGTTCCTTTCCCAACAATGCATATTATCCTCTTTATAATCCTTGCCAATTTGATAGGGCAAAAATGGTAAGTTATTTGGGACTGTATTTCTTTCCACTTACTCAAATTGTGTTTTCTATCTCAGGAGAGCTTTATGTTTTGTTTTTAGTATATGTGGTATTTTGATTTCTTACAAGTTCTTGTTGGGATTTTTTTTTTTAAAGATTTTATTTATTTATTTAACAGAATGAGAGAGAGAGAGAGAGCACGCACAAACAGGGGGAACAGCAGGCAGAGTAGCATAGCGAGAAGCAGGCTCCCCACCGAGCGAGGATCCCAATGTGGGACTCCATCCCAGGACCCTAGGATCATGACCTGAGCTGAAGGCAGCTGCTTAACCAACTGAGCCACCCAGGTGTCCCTCTTGTTGGGATTTTGTAGAGAGGTTAGCGCCGATAAAAACAGTCTGTTAACAGAAGGTCCAGCCATGGTCTCTCCTCTTCTTAGTACAAGTCATCGGGTCTGAGAACTGTCCCTAATTCACTGCTCCCATTCTTTGCCAATGAAAGCAATGACCCAGGTCTGCACTCAGTCTCCCTAATTGAAGACCACAAAAGTTCAGGGAACTGCATCAAAGGACAAGGAGCCTGTATCTTCAAGCTGACTGATGATGACTGAGAGTACAGGCTAACTATATTCAAACAACAAATAAGCGGTCACCACACACACTTGTGATTTATCGAGCGCCTGCAGGCCAGGCACAGAGCTGGGCACCATGCCAGGTGCCGAGCCCACAAAGATGAAACAGACTACTAGCGTAAGGTCTGAGAATCGTAAACAATATAATTAGGAAAAAAAGTAATTTAGAAAAAAATGCACATTTACCTTCCATTTGGGAGTAATTAGTTGTGGGAAAATTGGAGGCAGGAAGGTCCAAAATAAGACAAAATAGTGCAAGTCTTCAAATTTTCTGCTTTATTTTGATTTGAAAAGACCTGTCGCTGTTTTTCATTTCTCCAGTTTGGTCAGGCTTTCATCCATTCACATTTTGTTGGGGGGGGTGTCTATGATTAGAGGTTTAAGAAACACTTCGGTCTATCTAAATAGTGGGGCTATTTAGAATGGAATCACTTTTCCAAGATAACTCTCTAGGGCTCTGTAATTAAATTTTTTTTTAAACATTTTATTTATTTATTTGACAGTGAGAGCGAGAGAGGGAACACAAGCAGGGGGAGTGGGAGAGGAAGAAGCAGGCTCCTCGAAGAGCAGGGAGCCCGATTTGGGGCTCAACCCCAATCCACTAGGATCATGACCTGAGCCGAAGGCAGACGCTTAACGGACTGAGCCCCCCAGGCGCCCCTCAAATTTTCTTGAAGCTGTGAATTTAAGAATTGTTTCATTAAGAAGTCTACCATTTGCAAGATACAAATAATGGCCTTCTCCCTTAAAAACCATAAAGCACTATGTCAAGGAAGGGGAATGGGTCATATCTCATGTTTTTCTCTTTTTTTCCAATCTAACCATAGAAGTATTTGTCCATGATTTTATGATTTTTTTTTTTCTAAATATTTTAGTGGCTACTAGAGCATTACCTGTGGGTTTGCTATCATTGACTTAGATTTAGGTTACATGTAGGTCGTTCCCATAGTTCTCACTGTTATAAAATCATACTTTTATAAAAAAAAAAACCTTTCAAGATTTTTAAAAAAGATTTTATTTATTTATTTGACAGAGAGAGAGAAATCATAAGTAGACAGAGAGGCAGGCAGAGAGAGAGGGGGAAGCAGGCTGAGCAGAGAGCCTGATGCGGGGCTCCATCCCAGGACCCTGAGATCATGACCTGAGCAGAGGCTTAACCCACTGAGCCACACAGGCGCCCCCTTTCAAGATTTTTAGATCACTTCCTAGAATTAATTTCTGTAAGTGGAATTTGCTCGATTAAAATGTGTGGATATTTTTAAGAATTTCATTACTCAATAATTATACATTTAGGCAGAAAAAAAGACAAGTACCCTTTCTTTCTCTCGTAGCATTTTCAGCAGAATTTTTACAGTTTGTTGCATAAAATCCTAGATGTGTTTCTAGGTATTATATCACATATGAATGTTACGTATTTGAGAGTTTTAAAAATTTTCATTTTTTTCTATATAAATGATTTTATACATGTTGTTACATGAGTTTTCGATGATTTCATGTCAATATAGAACACTTTTTTTTAAATAGTTGCACAGTATTCTACAGTATGAATATGTGTGTGGCTAAGGGATGAATTCATAGAGGTGGGGCAAAGGCTATGCATATTGAAATCTTACTTTGTTGCCCCCAAAATACTACTTTTATTTATATTCTAATTTATAATGTTTGAATATACCCAATTCTGCCTACCCTCAAGCAATGGATCTTATCAGTCTTCACAATTTTTGCTAACATGAAAAATTTTATCTATTCTCTTACTTTACATGTCTTTAATTCTATTTATTTTTAAAGATTTTATTTATTTGAGAGAGAGCACAAGGAGGGGAGGGGCCGAAGGAGAGGGACAAGTAGGCTCCCACTGAGCAGAGAGCCCAACATGGGGCTTGATCCCAGGACCCTGACATCATGACCTGAGCTGAAATCATACGCTTAAGCGAATGAGCCACGCACGCACGCCTCATATATTTAAAAGCTACTTGTATTTTTTTTTCCCTGGTGGACTATTAATGCTCTTTGCCTATTATTCTATTTTGTGGTTGGCCTTTAAAAAAAAAAAAAAAAAGCTTTGTTGGGGTATAATTGATACACAAAGAATTGCATATATTTAATGTAACATTTGTACATATCTTAATGTACAATTCAGTGAGTTTGGACATATGCAAACACCTGTGATACTGTCACCATAATCAAGATAAGAGACATATGCAACACCTCCTCTAGGCTTTTGTGTTCCTGTGTGTGTGTGTGTATGTTAAGAACACAACATCAGATTTACCTTCTCAACAAGTGTTGAAGTGCATAATACCATATTGTTAACTACAGGGACTATGTTGTATAGCAGATCTCTAGAATTTATTCATTTAGTATAACTAAAACTTTAAACCCATTGTGTAGCAACTCCCCATTTTTCCCTCTCCCCAGCTGCTGGTACCAATATTGTATTCTCTAATTCTTCTTCTTTTTTTTTTTGTATTCTCTTCTTCTGTGAACTTGGTCACTTTAGAACCTTCATATAAGTGAAGTCATGGGGTATTTTTCTTTCTGTATCTGGCTTATTTTACTTAGTGGAATGTCCTCCAGGTTTATCCATGTTGTTGAAAATGGTAGAATTTCCATTTTTTAAGGTGAAATAATATTCCCTTGTATGTATACACCACATTTTTCTTTATTCATTCTTCTGTCAATGGACACTTGGTTGTTTGTATATCTTGGTTATTGTGAATAGCCACGTGATGAACGGTGAAGTGAAGATAATCTCATTGAGATCCTGATGTCAGTTCTTTTTGATAATATACCCAGAAGTCAGATTACTAGATCACATGGTACTCTTGGTCTTTTCCTATGAATTGTAAGAGCTATGTATGTATCCAGAGATTAGCCTGTTGTCTACCACTTTGTCATGTGTCTTTTGACTATGTTGCGTTTTTGGCTTTGCAGAGATTTTTAATTTTTAGGTAGTTGAATTCATGTGTTTTCTTTTCTTTTTTCTTAAGATTGTATTTATTTATTTGACAGAGAGAAAGCACAAGCAGGGGGAGTGGCAGGCAGAGGGAGAAGCAAGCTCCCCACTGAGCAGGGAGCCAGAGGACATTGGGCTCAATCCCAGAACCCTGGGATCATGACCTGAGCTGAAGCCAGACGCTTAACCAACGGAACAACCCAGGCATCCCTCTCATCTGTTTTCTTAAATGGCTTCTAGGTTTTACACCTTACTTAGGAAGGCTTTCGCTTTTTTAAGTTCCACACAAACAATCCCTCCCCTCCCCCAACACTAGTTTTTTCCAAATTTTATTCTGCCATTCTGTGACTTACGATTTCACATTTCCACTGAAAGCTTTGATCCATTTGGAATTTACTTGGTGAAGAAATGAAGTAGGGTTCTTACTTGATTGCTTTTCTGGATGGCCACCCTACTGTGTCAATACCACTTACTGAGTAACACAAACTTTCCCCCCCTTAATTTAAAATCCAGCTTTTACCATATATTAAATATCTATATGTTTTGGGACTGTTTCTTCACTCTTTATTCTGTTCCACTGACCCAAAACGTTTATGCTTCAAAAGCGATTACGTACCTATTTATTCATTTATCTCTATAAAATATTTTCATATCTGAAGTGCTGGGCCATCTCATTATTCTTCTTTTAAAATATCTTCCTGGTTATTCCCTCCCCCCTTTTTTTTCTTTTCATTTTCAATATAAACTTTAGAGTCAGCTTCTGTAGTTCTCAAGAAATCCTGATTTGGAAATGGAAAGAAAAAAGGGAATATATTAAAATTTAGGGACAACTTTTGTATAGAGTTGATATTTTATTAATTTTATGAGTTTTTATTAATTTTGTATCCTTTAATAACTTTAATTTTACTGTTAATATCATATTTTCCTATTGAAGAGCAGAGTATGTCTTGCTTTATTTATTTAAATCTTTGATGTTTCTCATCAAGGATTTGCACCTTTATTGTTAAGTTTACTGAAAAAAAATTAAGTTTTCTCAAAAGTATGTTAACTTTTTGGTACTGTTGTAAGTGGAGTCTTTTCTTCCTTTACATGTTTTAACTGGCTATTTTGATATAGGAAAGATACTGATTTTTAAATGTTAGTTTGTATCCAGCTGCCTTATTTTATTGCGATTCTCTTGGATATCAGTCATGAGGTCATAGTGTGTGCAAATGATGTTTATTGATCTCTCCCAATTTGTGTACCTTTTATTCCACTCTCATGTCTAAGTGTATCAATTTATCACTATAGAACAATGTTAGCTTATACTAATAGGTGTGAGAGTGGACATCCTTATCTAATGTCCGCAGGGTTTCAGCATTGAATATGATGTAGTCTTTGAAAAGCTCTTGGTTTTATGTGATCTTGTACTTGGCTATACATCTGAACACCTCTGTTCTATTATCTATCTGTCCATTCATCTCCTTTTCCCCTCTAAGTCTCAGATTATCCATTAAGTAATTATGTTATCTACAAAAAATGATTTTTTCCCCTCCTTTTCAGTATTTTAGATTTCTTAAATCTTTTTCTTATTGCATTGCTCAGGATGTCAAGTATGATGTTGAAAAGTAAGTAGCAGAGGACATTCTGTAAAGGAAGTGGTTTTAATGTCTTACTTTTAAGAATGATGGTACTGTAGGTTTCTTGGATCTCAAAAATAATTTCCATATTGTTATTCTCTTACTATAGAGATATCCATTAATACATTTCCTAATTGTTTTTGGAGCAGTCTTACATCCTTGGGATAAGTCTTGTGTGGTCACAGTGTAAAAATACAGTGATAGATTCAGTTCATGAATATTATTTTGGAGGATTTCATAGCTATATTCACCCCAATCCCACTGCTGACTAGAATTATGACCTTTGTGACCTTGGGTAAGTAACTTAGTCACTCTCTGCCTCAGTTTCTCCTCCTTAAAACAGGAATAATAGTAAGAGATCTTGCCTCCCAGCATTGGGATGAAGTCTGTAAGTCCAGAGTACGTGGTAAACACTCAGTAAATGTCAGCTGTCCTTACATCATCGTTGTAACTGATACTGTTCTCTTGTTTTGTGTGTGTGTGTGTGTGTGTGTGTGTGTAGGTTCATGCAGTCTTTCGTGTTTTGATATCCATGTTATGCTAGTTGATTAGAATGAGTTGGGAAACGTTCCAAGTCTTACTATGCTCTGCTGTAATTCAAACAATGTTGGAATGATCTATTCCTTGAAGGTTGCCTGTGCCTGGTGAAGGTCCTTGACTAACCTTTTAGTTTCTTGTATGCTTCCTTTGTCTGTTCAGGCTGTCTTCTTGAAGCCAAATTTTAACATTTATATTTTCCAGGAAATCATTAGTTTCTGATCTCTTCTTTTTCAGTGGGATGTCTTCACATTTCTTAGACTTTTTTTGTTAATCAGATTTTACCTTACCTACCATTACCTTCCCTCCAGCCCCCCCCCCACTTATGTACACATTCACACCCATATCACACACACACAGAGGATAGCTCATCATTGCCTTTATGGATAATTCGACTAGAAAAAAAATGGGGCCACAGGCAACAAGACTTAGGCAGTGGTTCATGTAGATAGAATGGGACCAACAGCTAAAAATGAGGTTTAGTCTCATTTCAGGTAGAACATACATAAGATTTGGCTCAGTTTATGTGTAAGTTAATTCAGATCCTCCAAGAAGCCATCACTAAGATGAGATTAAATAAGCAAGAACTTTATGAAGGGAATGCCTTATCCCAGATCTTCTGAAGAGGGGTAGAGTGGGCACTGGGTAAGGCAGGGAGAGCCAGGCCCAGAGGCAAGTCTGACCCTGAATTTGGCGGGGTAGAAGCCTCTTGCCTGCCCAGCAGTCTGCGGAGGTTTCCTCAAAGCCTTAGGAATCCTCTAGCTTGTGCCATCTGAGCTGTTCTGTAGCACCTAGGCTGGGGTTCATCACTGGCAGGGGACAGTCTGTGGGACGCCTGGCTTCAGGGGCAGCTGGGCCCTTGTCCGTTCTCTCTAGGCTGCTGGAGGTCTTCAGGGTGCACTTGACTGACTATCACAGAGTAAATTGCTTCCCAGTAAACTGCTTCCCAGCAGTGGAATGAATCATTTTGTAAGGTAGAGACTTCTCACTAGAGGTGTTTTAACAGAAGAATGTTGGGCGCAGGGGTGGGATGATTTACATTTGAGAGAGTCTTTGTCTTCCATTCCCCTATCCCAAGCCTTCTTTTTCTCTCTCCTGTTCTTTTCCTCTTCCTCCACTCCCTGCTCTTCCCACCCCCACCCCCAATCCTTCTCATCCTATTCCTTTCCTCTTCTCTTCGTCTCTTTTTCTGTCTTTCTCTGCACGCACGCATGCGCACGTGTGCACATGCACTCTTGGGGTGTTGTAACCACTCTTCCTACTCCTTAAGCTTTGTTCACAAATAAAAAATTTCTTTTAATACTGGAATTAAACACGTCAGCACCCTGCTGCCTTCCCCCTCCACTCAGACTTCCTTTCTCCCCTCTCTCTCTCCCAGTGTCCTGTCTTTTCATTAAGTTCATGAATCCTTCTGATGAGGCTCCCGTGAGAAACTTCTGGTGGGGCAACTTGGCTGACTCAAGAGCATGTGACTCTTGATCTTGGGGTTGTAAGTTCAAGCCCCATGTTGGGCACAGAGATGACTTAAAACAATATATATTAAAAAAAAACAAAAAAACCCAAAAAACTTCCTAGAAAGAAGAAACGCCTGGTTTCTCTTGCCAGCCGACTGGCAATGGGATCACTTCAGTCGATCAGGGATGGCTTAATAATTTCAAACCTTAAAATGTTAATGTTAATGTTAATAGCTAAGGTAGATATAGTGCTTTACTGTGCGACAGGGAGTAGTCTAAGTGTGCTACATGTATTAACTCAATTATTTCTCAAATCAGACCTTTGAGAGTTGATGAGAAAATGGGGCACAGAAAGGTTAAGTGATTAGCTCAGTGTGCCAGAGCCAATAGGCAGCGGAGCTGGGATTCAAAGCCCTGTGGTCTCTTTCTGCTTTAGTCTTCATGCTTCCTTCCTTCGAAAGGGAACAGGCTCCCTTTCTCAGGAGATTCCCATGCGCACTCACCTACTTTATCTCACCAGAAACTTGGTAGTTTTGTGGGTGAAAACTGGCAGTCATGGGTTGCACGTATTTTTAATTTTTATAAAAAAAATGCATTTAGTTTAAAATACCTAATAATACTAAAAACATTTGTGAAAAATAGCAGTGTCCTGAGACCCACTCTCCTCCCTGGATTGTGGTCTCCAGAAGCAACCATACTGAACTTTCCCTTTGTACTCACCTCTGTATGTCTCAGTAGTAAACACTGTCATATTATCTATTGACTTCCGACCAAAGAGATTTTTTTTTTCCAGCCAAAATAAAGAAAATAGTGTTATTAATTCTGGTGTCTCTGAAGGAAAGAAAAAGAAAGAAAGAAAGAAAGAAAGAAAGAAAGAAAGAAAGAAAGAGAAAGAAAGAAAGAAAGAAAGAAAGAAAG